>NC_090655.1:214262113-214414613 GCF_040937935.1 Hyperolius riggenbachi | reverse complement strand
CCACTGCTAATAGATCAAAAGAGCCATCCAATTCTGAGGAATTTTCTGACAGTAAATCTTCTACTGTGATGTGGGGAGAGGAGAAGATGTTCCCATGTTCTGAATGTGGTAAATGCTTTATTAAGAAGTCTTCTCTTGTTGCACATCAGAGGGTGCATATCGGGGAGCGGCCATTTTCACATGAAAATTCTGGGAAGTTTCTCTCTCAGAAACCAGAATTTCTAAAACACCAGCAAAACCACACAGGTGAGCAAGATTTCTCATGTTCAGACTGTGGGAAATGTTTCACCCGCAAAGTAAATCTTCTGAGACACCGGAGAACTCACACAGGTGAGCGACCTTTCACATATTCGCAGTGTGGGAAATGTTTCGCCCAGAAAGGAGATCTTTTAGCACACCAGAGAATCCACACAGGTGAACGCCCATTTTGTTGTTCAGAGTGTGGGAAAAGCTTTGCTCACAAAGGAAATTTTCTTAGACACCAGAGAAGTCACACAGGCGAGCAAACCTTTTCATGTTTAGAGTGCGGAGAAAGCTTTATTGAAAAAAACAGTCTTGTTACACATCAGAGAAAACACACAGGTGAGAAGCCATTCTCATTTTCAGAGTGTGGGAAAGGTTTCAATAAGAAAAGTGACTTTCTTATTTTCCAGAGACGTCACACAGATGAGCATCTTTTTTCTTATGAAGATTCTGCAGAGTTTTTCCCTCAGAAACCTGAACTTCTAAAACACCACAAAAATCATGCAGGTGAGCAAGATTTCTCATGTTCAGAGTGTGGGAAATGTTTCACTCGCAAAGTAAATCTCCTGAGACACCAGAGAACTCACACAGGTGAGCGGCCTTTCATATGTTCTGAGTGTGGGAGAGGTTTTGCCCAGAAAGGAGATCTTCTAGCACACCAGAGAATCCATACAGGTGAACGCCCATTTTGTTGTTCAGAGTGTGGGAAAAGCTTTGCTCACAAAGGAAATTTTTTTAGACACCAAAGAAGTCACACAGGGGAGCGACCCTTTTCATGTTTAGAGTGCGGAGAAAGTTTTATTGAAAAAAGTGGCCTTGTTATACATCAGAGAATTCACACAGGCGAGAAGCCATTCTCATGCGCAGAATGTGGGAAAAGTTTCACTCAGAAAAGAGACCTCCTTATTCACCAGAGACGTCACACTGATGAGCGTCCTTTTTCATGTTCAGTATGTGGAAAAGGTTTCAGTCAGAAACATCGACTTCTTACACACCTAAAAACCCACACAGGTGAGCGTCCCTTTTCGTGTTCAGAGTGTGGGAAAGGATTCATTCGGAAAGAGCAACTTTTTACCCATGAGAGAAGTCACACGGGCGTGCGGCCATTTTCATGTCTGCTGTGTGGAAAGGGTTTCTTTCAAAAACATCATCTTCATGCACACCATAGAAGTCACACAGGGGAACGGCCTTTTTCATGTTCAGAGTGTGGGAAAAGTTTCAGTCAGAAACATCATCTTCATACACACCTGAAGAGTCACGCAGGCAAATCTGTATTTTCACATTGATAATGAAAAAAAAATTTTCTCAGAATCTTTTTTTAGGCACCAGAGAACTTGCTCCCTTTTGATATGTGTGGGAAAAGCCAAACCAAAACCTCCTTAACCCCTTCTAGACCAGGATAATCGAAATCTATGACCTGTTTACTGCCTCTTATTCCTTTTTTATACTCTTTCCACAGAGATATCTTAAAACGTAACTTTTAATAAATAGTTTTAAAATCATTAAGCCTGTAATATTGTTCCCATAATGTGACTGGGAGAGGGGAAGGAAACTCACACAGCCCTGTGAGTGAGGCTCTATAAATCCTTACACCAAAAGTAACCCCTCTTTCCCAAACTGTATCTTATCTGAACACACATCATCCATCATACAACCCAACATGTTTCACCGATTAAAAGATAGGAGCTTTGTCAGGGGTACTATAACAAAGTGCTAGAGTGCTCAAAAGTGCTATTCAAATATTACAAATACATTATGGAGTTTTGAATCAGGATGATACAATTTATTGGCTAACTTAGAGATGGATAAACAATGAGCTTTTGGCTTATAAAAAGCCTTTGTCGGACTGGTTCCTGACCAGAACTCATTAGACATGGAAAGCAAAAAATACCAATAGCCTCACAGCTATTATGAGACACTGTTTTTTGTTTTCAATGTCTAATGTAAAATATCTTAATTGCATAGTAACTATGTTAATTAACATAGCAGCGGCCGGTATTTAACCTAATGGGGACAGACGTAGTACGAATCTACGTCCAGCAGGTGGTGCTGCCACTCTGACTGGACATAAATTCAACGTCCGCGAAAATGAAGCGTCCTGCTGCAATCGTGCACATTCGAGAGGGGAGATTAAGCTGTCATATGACAGCTGATATCTCCCCTCAGCGATCAGAAGCCATCGCGTATGGCTTCTGATCACGTGATCACTACAATCGCCGGCGGATTGTAGTGATCACTGTTACGGCGGTGGGGAGGGGGGGGGGAGAGGATCCACTCATCTTCCTGCCGTTCCCCCAGCGATCGGCGCTCCCCTCCGCTCCAGCCGACATCTCCACTCACTCTGACGTCAGTGCCGGGTCCCGGCTTGATGACATTATCAAGCCGTGACCTGGAACTGAGCGGCAGTAGAGCGGAGATGCCAGCCGGAGCGGAGGATTCCACAGTGGCTCATCGCTGGAGCCTGGGAGGTGAGTAAAGGCTGCTGGCTACCGGGGGGACATCTGGCTACAGAGGGGGGACACACAGGATCTGGCTGCCTGACCCCCCCAAACGCCCCCCCCCCCTCGCATGTAATACACTTGGTCCTTAAGGAAGGGGGGTAGGCAGCTGGTCCCGAAAGGCTTAAAGGAAAGTGCGTTGCTATGTAAACAGTGTGCATGACTAAGGAAGGCAAGGTACGCTGCAAGAGCGAGTGTAGTGTGCAGCCCAGGATTTAGAGTGCGGTGCTGGTCATGGAGCTCACACTGCTATAGCAGCACAGCTTCATGAATTAGACCCTTTAGGAGATAGCTGTAGAATTGCTGTTAAATACAATTCAGAACTGGCACTGGGTGGGGGTACATGTACAGGGTGCAGGTAGGAACCATGAACATCAATCAGGCCCTAGGCAATCCAACCATGGGTATATCTAAAACCTGACACACACTTTCAATCATGACTTGCCAATCACTTTTTTTTTACCAATTTTACCACTTTTATGGAGTACTAGTGACCTTAGCCCGTTTGAAAATTACTTCGCCCCGCGCGCACGCCCCTTCTGGCCCGGTCCTCCTCCAGCTCTCGGTAGTGTCTCTACGTCTGTCCTTGCACATGCGCAGTGCTAAAAAGCACTGACACACGGACGGACACAGGGACACTTGCCTATTATTGTATAAGATGAGGGTTTACCTTAACAATCTGCTCACAGTATTCAATATCTGTTGACCCTCCTACTGCATAGAGGTGGTAAAATTAGTCAGTGATTGGCCAATCATTATTTAAGGGGTGTACCAGGCTTAAGAGTGACATGCTGTTAGTCTGCAAGGAAACAAGTGGATTCTTCCTCTATTACACATTCTTCACACACGATCTGAACCAGGTTTAAGGGTGAGAGATAATACCTCTGTGTTCAATGTGCACAACATTCTCAGTGGATTCACAACAGCCCTGCAGGGAGTATATATGTAGATTATACAGCAGTAGCGCTGTATAACTGTGATACAATTTTAGACACTAACTCCAAATGTAATAATACTGTATATCAAATGAATTTTCAGGAGCAAAGCGAGTTTGAAAATCACATGCCATTGGCCCTGGAGCTGACAGTAGTTATGTGTGTTAACACTCAAATGCACTTGTTAAAACCTATATACTCTTACATGGTTAGATCTGATTTTGAACATTTGTGTTATTGCAGCTGCACAGGTAAAGCTACATACACACACTGGTCTGAACGGGTGATATCACTTTGGCCGAGAATCAGGAGTCAGGCCAGCATGTGTACAGCAGCCGCACTATGAAAATGGGGAAAAGGGGCGGGGGGAGGGGCCCAGACAGGCCCCCCCCAGGGAGACCATGCGCGGGGCACCGCCGGGAAGGAAGAACACATTGAACTACAAACTAAGAAGAAAAAAGGGGTGTGTGCTCAGACCAGGTGTCACCTGACTTACAGTATATATTGGTTGCCTCATGTCTATTGACTAATTAAAATGGCAAAGCATTTGCAATTCGCATCTGCTTGCCAGAATATTCAGAATGGAAAACTACCTCACTTCTGTGTCCTGCACACGCAACATGACTTTAGACTTAAAGCCTGGTACACACCTTCAATTTTGATTGGCCAGTTTTACCACCTCTCATGTCCTCACCAGAGTGGATCCTGTGCTGGGACCCCTGAAAACCCCCCAACAAGGATTTGTCAGAGGTGCAGCAGCAGCTTTCCGATGGGCTCCGGTAGAAATGGCTGAGCCCCACCAGGTCCGCTGTACTGCGCAGGCACAAAGTGTGACAGGGGAAACCTCTACAGGATCCAGGGGCTTCCCCCTCCCAAGGCAATTACCCCCTAGGGGGCATTATTTTCCCAACAGGTAGACGTTACCGTTTTTTGTTTTGTTTTTAATTGGCAAAAGCCACCCACTCCCTCTATGCCGTACTATGCAAGCAAGGCAGGCGGCACACATGGAGGCCGGTGGACACCTGCTGTTTTATTATGTAGGATGGGAACAGCTGCAACAGGGTCCAATGTGTTTGGACCCTCAATGTGAGTGATGTTAATAAAATTCATGTTTTTATGCTTTTTTTTTTTTTTTTTGTAAACTGTACTCCCCGTTTGGTGGCCACTCTTCCATGTGTTGAGCAGTGGGTGGCTGGAGGTGGTTTTATATTTTTCTAGTAAAAAAAAACGGGCGCTAGGTCACAGCCGCTACCGTCCGCAATGCGCACACATACGCGTCCAGCTTGCTCGTTCCCCACCACTGTCTGAAGTATATGCACACGGAGCTGCTTGCTTGGCAGTTGGAAAAAGCTGTTATTTCCCACAATGCAATGAGAACCTCTGTGAGGCAGGGAACACACTTGACTTTCAGTTTTCGGCGCGCGTTTTTCTGCATACTTTTCTGCACACCAAGTGTGTTTCCATGCAGGAAAACGCGCACGTTTTTTCACAGCAGCTGATGTAAATGATAGAGGAAACTGCCAAAATGTGCAGAGTCATCATGCAGAATGTCAGTTTTTTTTCTGCGTGCGAAAAACACATCAAGTGTGCACTAGCACATTGATTAACATGAGTTCTCAGTTTTTCTGTGCAGAAAACGCACACGAAAACAGTCAAGTGTGTTTCCTGCCTGAACCACACACAGCAAACTGTCAGATCCGGCCCTGTGTCCTAACTGCCCTGCCTGCACACATGCTCAGTACAAAAAAGCCAGGGACAGACAACCATTCAGTTGATGACGCAGGGACACTTGCATTTTATTGTATAGGATATTTGGTTTTACCAAAGTTATTATCATGGCAGCCCATTTATTATTTACATATGATCTCTCTGTGCCTCTTTTGTATAGGTTTGGGCCTTAGCCACCTTGAAGACCTTTCTGTTTACGCTAACACAGATTCACCATCATATTTAAATAATAAATTAACTACATTCATTCAATAGTTGTTTTCTTTATCTTTCTTGTAACCTCTCATGATGCACCTTGTGAAGTAACAGGTGTTTGTATTTCTTTGCCTATTCCTCTACTGCATCAATAAAAAGTATTTTATTTAAAAAGAAATTGTGCGTAAACTGAAATTATTAGCATCTATCTCTAATGAGGACATTATATAAATGGTACATCCACTTTTTGCAGTACTGTATAACTGCATGGCTACTATTGAGGGCACTGTATAAAATGATTGCCATTTTGGAGTACACTGTATAAACCTATGGGCATTATGGGGGACACTATGCAAACCCTTTGCCTTGATGGGAGGCAATGTATAAACTTATGGCAACCCTGGGGGATGGTGTGGAAACCTATGAGCATTATGGGAGATATTATAAAAACCTTTGGCCTTCTGGGTATACTGTATAAATCAGTGGCAATGCTGGGGAACATAAATCTATAACCATCATGGGGAAAGATAAACCTATTTTACCTATTCAAGCCATTGCGTAAATCTGGAGGATGTTTATAGAAAACAGTAAAATACACAACTTTTCAATTCTTGTTTTTAGCCCCTGTGTACCCTTTCCAGTCAGGACAACTCACTGTCTCCCTCCTGTGCAATGCTGATTGTCAGTGTGCAGTGCTGTGTGTCAGTGTGCAGCTGCAGACAGCACATATACTTTCTGCTCCACCGTGCTGTTGAGCATTTGGGGGGCAGCTACTGGAGGAGTACCAGTGGGTAAGTGCCTGGAGTAACGGAGGAGTGCTTGGAACCGCATTGTCTTGGCCACTGGAACAGACCCTCATGGTTGCCCCAGCAGCTAAGTAACCAATGCGAGGATTGGAGTTCAGAAAGTGCTCAGGTGGTCGGAGCTTCAGAAAATTGGAAAAGCACTCTCTGGGGGTGTAACGTGCCAGGTTATCACGAGATTATAGGTGGCAGAAATCTGTGCTATAGGGCATATTCCAGATCAACAAGAGGAGCTGTAATGTGAGCCTGACTGCTGAGCAGATGCTATGGAGCACCATTCACCCCAAGAGTGTCTCATTCATTCAGTCCAATAGCCCAGGTATGTGAGCCCTTACTCATTCACCCTGACCTCCAAGGTATGTGCCCCTGAGAGCCCAGGAATGTGACCCATTCATTCACCTGAGTGTCTATGTGTCCAACCCATTCACCCGAGCGCCCATGTATAAGTGAAAGTTAGAGCCTACATACGTGTCACATTCATTTGCCGAAAGGGCCCAAGTATATGCCCCACCAATTTACCCTGGGATCCCAGGTATGTTTCACACCCATTCACTCTAATCCCAGGTATGTGCCCCAACCATTAAGCCCCAGAGTCCAGGTATGTTTCTATCCAGTTACCTCAAGAGGCTGTGTATGTATCCCATCCATTTGCCTTGAGAGTCTACATATATCCCAATCATGATTATAGAGGGTGCACAAAGAAGACAGAGCATGCATCCTTGCTCCATCTGGACTACATTTACCAGTAACATTACATGTAACAGAAATATTAGAAGGCACCCAATAGTGTATGCATGAGATTAAAAAGGTTAACAAGAGTTGACTTACCTACCAAATTATGTCGTAACCAGCTAGTAAGTCAAAAGTAACTACTGCATGATGACTGCAGATAAGTGTGAGCATATATCTAGCTCTGTCTACGAGGGCAGTGTTCTTTTTTTTCTGCAGTGCAACCTTGAAACAAACCACAACAATTCCTACCTAACAACCGGAGTAGTGAGAGTTTTACTCAATAGCAGGTGAGTCTTACCCAGTAGCAGTAGCTCCGTCAGAGGCAGCTTCTCTGACTAAGCTTTCAGGCTAAACTAATTAGGCTAGCACGCCCAGCGCATAGGCAAACGCACGTGTGAAAGTTTCACTTTACCTTTCATTACCAATGTCGGCTGTCCTCATTATTATCTGTATCCAAACTGCTCCTAATTGATCCTGTTGTCGATCGGGAGCAGATCGGACATTTAGGAAATAATCCTGTCAGTCGGACGGGAAATTGCATTGTGTACCCAGCATCAGGGTTGCTCGTAAACTACGCCAGAGCGAATCTACGCATCGTAGTACGCAACTACGCATCGTAGTTCGTAGGCGAAGTTTAAGAACTACACTTACGCATTTCCGCGTAGTCGTAGTCCCGCTATGCGTAGCTTCGCCCGCTACGCGTAGTTGACGTATGTATTGCGAAGTCAACTACGCGTGCGGTAACTGCATTTATATGGGTCATTGCGCATGTGCAGAAATTTTATTGCCCTTTATCCGCATACAATTCCGCATTGGATGTTGGAATGTATGCTTAAATTAGTTTGTGTATGCGCATAGTTAGCAGATTATTGCGGAAATTTTTCCGCATAAGGGCATAAGCGGTCGCATCAACTACGCTACGCAACACGAGAAGCTTGCGTATTTTAATGCGTAGTCTACGGTATGCCAACGTAGCGAAGTGGCTGATTTCGGAGCCGTAGATTGCGAAGCGTATTTGCGCAAAAATACGCGTAGTTCCAGCGTAGCGAAGTTGGCTACCTACGACCATCCCTGCCCAGCATGATGGATGTCCTACCATATTATTATACTGTAATGTGCGTGGCTGAGGAAGACCTTTCAGAAATCCCCCCCTTGAAAATCCTGGGGTTGCCCCTGCTGCGCCAGCGTGGTCCTGCCATCCAACCTGCTACTGGGTAAGACTCTCACTACTCTGCGTCTCTCATCACTTCACTTTGGTTCCTGCTCCTATTCACTACAGATGTGGTATTTCCTCTATAATACTTCTTATTGATACTTTCTGTTGCATTATACAGTATTCTTGGTGGATTCATTGTATAGGTTCGCACTGGTACTTTTTGTCTATATTGGCTATCTTTTTGCACTAGCACTTTTATTGGTATGCTTCACTCTAAATACTTTTTTGGCATTTTTCTATGGTGTTATCTCCCTTACACCAGCACCATGTGATATCTATGAATATTAACAATATTGCGCAGATCTATGTATATTTTTTCTGCATTTTTATTTTATGCTTCACTGAAAATACTTTTAAATTTTTTTCTGTTTTTGCAATTTTGTTCTTGAGATCGCACATTATATATATATATATATATATATATATATATATGCACACTGTAAATGCCATTAGTATTACTAGGCATTTGGCATATTTTATTATTATGTTGTATATTAATCTTCATAATAGGAACTATAGAGCCTTGCCTATTTATTATTAGTCTGTACACAGACTTATGGATATCATGCGAAAATGCCTTGCTTTTAATCATGCACATTTGATACAATAAAGAGTTCCTGAACAGTGAAGCAGGGATTCATTTTGATTTTGTCAATTATGACTTCGGAGTGGGAGTTCTGATTCTTGAGGTTGTTTGGGCATGTCAAGTGACAGGCAGCCTATTGGGCCAATCAAAGTGCGGGGATAATGTCCAATAAAGTGATCGGACCCGCAGGGGCTCAGAGTAGGACGAGTGGAGCTCTCGTCATTGCCAATTAGCAGGCATACGTTCGTAGCGCTCGCTATGATACTCTGATAAGGCCCCTTAACTCTGGGCTTGATTCACTAAGACAAATAGCATGCTGCCTTTATCAAAGTGTACCTGAGCCAAAGCTGGGGTACAAAATCACATACCTAAGAAGAGGGAAGCCTCTGAATGTAATAGAGGCTTTCCATGGGGTCTTCCAAACTCCGGACCCTCCAAAGATTACCGACGAGGGCCCTTCAGCAAGGAAGAGTAAGCACAGTAACCCTGAGCCGCTTGTGCACAAACCACTGTGTGCTACTGCACAGGTGCAGCTGCACTTGTGCCAGAAAAGGAGTGCTACCCTGATCAGCTGGAAGGTCCCAAGCAGCGGTGGAGGACTAGCGGACAGCATGGAAGGATCCCCAGAGGCTTCCCTCTCAATAAAGAAAACCCAAGGTGGGCAGATGAGGGGGGCACAGAGGCATGTTCTCTGCCTCATGACATGCCTCTGTGTCCCCACACTGCTGCGCTATAGCCCCCTGAGATTAGCGACAATATTTGTCTCTATCTCAGCGGTAAACACAGGGAGAGGGATTCCCTGTTCAAAACTCCTGCCAGGGGCATTCCTACAGGGTCTCCAGAGCTGCCAATGGCAGCTCTCTCTCCCTGGCTGCGCCCCATGTTGCTCCCCCGCCTCCCTGCACAGTTTGTATAGACAAGGGGTGAGGGGTATGGGAGGAGAGCGCACTCAGAAGAGTAGCATTTGTCCCTGGCAAGCCTCCCGGGGAATGATCTCACCTTTAGGACTGACTGACTAGCCCATATGGGTCTGTCAGCAATCCAGCGTTGTCCCACTCTATGCCAGGGACACAGGCATCGGTGGCGCTTTCAAACAGGATCGGTCACATCAGCTGATCTCCATAGATGGCCGCTCACTGGGTCTTGTTGAATGTAGTGCCTAGAGGCACTGTGTGCAAGTTTGTTAGCCAGACTCTGAACTCCCACTACGTGTGGGGATAGAGCGTGCTGCTGAAGGTTCCTGGAAGGTGCAGTGCGTGCAGAAAGGATACACGGCAAGGTCCGTGTTTGGTTGAGAAAACAATAAATAGGTTATTATGCCACGCGTTTCTGGAGAGAAATGTTCTCCTTTCTTCAGGCGAAAAATCGAGGAGGATGTCCGGACTCTGCAGAGGGAAAATGATGCTCATTGCTCACCAGTGTGATGTCATCAATTCGTTGGTGCATACAAAGTCTCCATCATAAATGAGCCTTAATGTACATAAAATAGTGATCACACCACACCAAGGGGGTTAGCTGAGCAAATAAACACTTTATTACTAAGGCCCAGGAAAAAACAAATTCCTTCAGTGAAACATTCAGAATCTGAAATGAATTGTATAAACAGTACTGTGATCGCTCACACGTGAATGCTTCATCTCTATGAAGGACTTTTTAAAGCAGTGGTGATAACAGACACAACAGGTATTTGTGTCCCCTTTAAGAGCCTTTACAGATAGTCCATAGACTGACTAAAGATGGTCGATGAGATACTTGCATGGAAATTTCCTGCAGCTTGACATTGTGCTAAACCATTGGGTAGGAAGTGCATATGATTTGATAAAAGGACAACTGTAGCTAGAGGGATACGGAGGCTGACATATTTTTTTCTATTTAACCACTTCCCGACCGCCGTATATACAATTGGCGGCCGGGAAGTGGACGCAGCAAGGACCGCCGTATTGACAATTGGCGGCGGTCCTTGTATGGCCATGGGCGGAGCGATCGCGTCATCCGTGACGCGATCCTCCGCCTCCGCCTGGTGCCGCTCACCTGCCGCAACATCCCGCCGGCCATACGGAAGCGCCGGCGGGATGTTAACCCGACGATCGCCGCATACAAAGTGTATAATACACTTTGTAATGTTTACAAAGTGTATTATACAGGCTGCCTCCTGCCCTGGTGGTCCCAATGTCCGAGGGACCACCAGGGCAGGCTGCAGCCACCCTAGTCTGCACCAAGCACACTGATTCCCCCCCCCCCTGCCCCAGATTTTTTGCACCCAATCACCCCCCTAATCACCCATCAATCACTCCCTGTCACTATCTGTCAACGCTATTTTTTTTCCCCCCTGCCCCCCGCTCCCTCCTGATCACCCCCCACCCCTCAGATTCTCCCCAGACCCCCCCCCCCCCAGACCCCCCCCCATATACTGTATGCATCTATCCCCCCTGATCACCTGTCAATCACCTGTCCATCACCTGTCAATCACCCCCTGTCACTGCCACCCATCAATCAGCCCCTAACCTGCCCCTTGCGGGCAATCTGATCACCCCCCCACATCAATAGATCGCCCGCAGATCCGACATCAGATCACCTCCAAAATCCATTGTTTACATCTATTCTCTCCTCTAAAAACCCACTAATTACCCATCAATCACCCATCAATCACCCCCTATCACCACCTGTCACTTTTACCTATCAGATCAGACCCTAATCTGCCCCTTGCGGGCACCCAATCACCCGCCCACGCGCTCAGATTGCCCTCTGACCCCCCCTTATCAATTCACCAGTGCATAAATTACATCTGTTCTTCCCTGTAATAACCCACTGATCACCTGTCAATCACCTGCCAATCACCTATCACCCATCAATCACCCCCTGTCACCCCCTGTCACTGCCACCCATCAATCAGCCCCTAACCTGCCCCTTGCGGGCAATCTGATCACCCACCCACACCATTAGATCGCCCGCAAACCCGCCGTCAGATTACCTCCCAAATGTATTGTTTACATCTGTTATCTTCTCTAAACACCCACTAATTACCCATCAATCACCCCCTATCACCAACCGTCACTGTTACCTATCAGATCAGACCCTAATCTGCCCCTTGCGGGCACCCAATCACCCGCCCACACGCTCAGATTGCCCTCGGACCCCCCTTATAAATTCGCCAGTGCATTAATTACATCTGGCCTTCCCTGTAATAACCCACTGATCACCTGTCAATCACCTGCCAATCACCTATCACCCATCAATCACCCCCTGTCACTGCCACCCAACAATCAGCCCCTAACCTGCCCTTTGCGGGCAAACTGATCACCCACCCACACCAATAGATCGCCCGCAGATCCGACATCAGATCACCACCCAAGCGCAGTGTTTCCATCTATTCTCTCCTCTAAACACCCACTAATTACCCATCAATCACCCATCAATCACCCCCTATCACCACCTGTCACTGTTACCCATCAGATCAGACCCTAATCTGCCCCTTGCGGGCACCCAATCGCCCGCCTACACGCTCAGATTGCCCTCAGACCCCCCCTTATCAATTCGCCAGTGCAATATTTACATCTGTTCTCCCCTGTAATAACCCACTGATTACCTGTCAATCACCTATCAATCACCCATCAATCACCCCCTGTCACTGCCACCCATCAATCACCCCCTGTCACTGCCGCCCATCAATCACCCGCTGTCACTGCCACCCATCAATAAGCCCCTAACCTGCCCCTTGCGGGCAATCTGATCACCCACCCACACCAATAGATCGCCCGCAGATCCGACGTCCGATCACCTCCCAAGTGCAGTGCAGTGTCCCAAGTGCATCTGTTCACTACCCTAAACACCCACTAATTACCAATCAATCACCCCCTGTCACTGCTACCTATCAGATTAGACCCCTATCTGCCCCTAGGGCACTCAATCACCCGCCCACACCCTCAGAATGCCCTCAGACCCCAGCCCTGATCACCTCGCCAGTGCATTGCTTGCATCTATTCCCCCCTCTAATCACACCTTGAGACACCCATCAATCACCTCCTGTCACCCCCTAGCACACCTACCCATCAGATCAGGCCCCAATTTGCCCCGTGTGGGCTCCTGATCACTCGGCCAAACCCTCAGATCCCCCTCAGACCCCCTTCCGATCACCTCCCCAGTGCATTGATTGCATCTATTTTCCCCTCTAACCACCCCCTGAGACACCCATCAATCACCTCCTGTCACCCCCCTAGCACTCCTATCCATCAGATCAGGCCCAATACAACCTGTCATCTAAAAGGCCACCCTGCTTATGACCGGTTCCACAAAATTCGCCCCCTCATAGACCACCTGTCATCAAAATTTGCAGATGCTTATACCCCTGAACAGTCATTTTGAGACATTTGGTTTCCAGACTACTCACGGTTTTGGGCCTGTAAAATGCCAGGGCGGTATAGGAACCCCACAAGTGACCCCATTTTAGAAAAAAAGACTCCCCAAGGTATTCTGTTAGGTGTATGACGAGTTCATAGAAGATTTTATTTTTTGTCAAAAGTTAGCGGAAATTGATTTTTATTGGTTTTTTTTCACAAAGTGTCATTTTTCACTAACTTGTGACAAAAAATAAAATCTTCTATGAACTCGCCATACACCTAACGGAATACCTTGGGGTGTCTTCTTTCTAAAATGGGGTCACTTGTGGGGTTCCTATACTGCCCTTGCATTTTAGGGGCCCTAAACCGCGAGGAGTAGTCTAGAAAACAAATGCCTCAAAATGACCTGTGAATAGGACGTTGGGCCCCTTAGCGCACCTAGGCTGCAAAAAAGTGTCACACATGTGGTACCGCCGTACTCAGGAAAAGTAGTATAATGTGTTTTGGGGTGTATTTTTACACATACCCATGCTGGGTGGGAGAAATTTCTATGTAAATGGACAATTGTGTGTAAAAAAATCAAACAATTGTCATTTACAGAGATATTTCTCCCACTTAGCATGGGTATGTGTAAAAATACACCCCAAAACGCATTATACTACTTCTCCTGAGTACGGCGGTACCACATGTGTGGCACTTTTTTGCACCCTAACTGCGCTAAAGGGCCCAAAGTCCAATGAGTACCTTTAGGATTTCACAGGTCATTTTGAGAAATTTCGTTTCAAGACTACTCCTCACGGTTTAGGGCCCCTAAAATGCCAGGGCAGTATAGGAACCCCACAAATGACCCCATTTTAGAAAGAAGACACCCCAAGGTATTCCGTTAGGAGTATGGTGAGTTCAAGGTGAGAGGGGCATGGTGAGTCCGTGGCAGATTTCATTTTTTTTTTGTCGCAAGTTTGTGAGGAAAAAAAAAAAAGTTTCCATTTCTTCTAAGTGTCATTTTCCGCTTACTTGTGACAAAAAATAATATCTTCTATGAACTCACTATGCCTCTCAGTGAATACTTTGGGATGTCTTCTTTCCAAAATGGGGTAATTTGGGGGGTATTTATACTATCCTGGAATTCTAGCCCCTCATGAAACATGACAGGGGGTCAGAAAAGTCATAGATGCTTGAAAATGAGAAAATTCACTTTTTGCACCATAGTTTGTAAACGCTATAACTTTTACCCAAACCAATAAATATACACTGAATGGGTTTTTTTTTTTATCAAAAACATGTTTGTCCACATTTTTCGCGCTGCATGTATACAGAAATTTTACTTTATTTGAAAAATGTCAGCACAAAAATTTAAAAAAATCATTTTTTTGCCAAAATTCATGTCTTTTTTGATGAATATAATAAAAAGTAAAAATCGCAGGAGCAATCAAATAGCACCAAAAGAAAGCTTTATTAGTGACAAGAAAAGGAGCCAAAATTCATTTAGGTGGTAGGTTGTATGAGCGAGCAATAAACCGTGAAAGCTGCAGTGGTCTGAATGGAAAAAAAGTGGCCGGTCCTTAAGGGGTAGAAAGCCCTAGGTCCTCAAGTGGTTAAGTAATACCAGTTACCTAGCAGTCCTGCTGATCCCTCTGCCCGAATACTTTTAGCCATAGATCCTGAACAAGTATGCAGCAGATCTGGTGTTTATTGTCAGATCTTACAAGATTAGCAGCATGCTTGTTTCCGGTGTTATTCAGACACTACTGCAAACAAAGATCAGTAGGGCTGCCAGAAAACTGGTATTGTTTAACCACTTAACGACCGCCTAACACCAGGCGGTCGCAGTAGTGATCGCCGTCCTGTACCGCCCATAGAGAGGAGCAGAGGGAGGGAGGGTGGAATAGCGCTGCGGAGGGGGGCTTTGAGGAGCCCCCCCCCGCAAGGCACAACAGAGCGGCGGCGATCAGACCCCCCCCCCCCCCCCAGCAGGGCATCCCCCTAGTGGGGAAAAAAGGGGGAAGTCTGATCGCCCTGCCTGCCCGCTGATCTGTGCTGAGGACTGAAGAGCCCACGCAGCACAGATCAGCCAAAATTAGCCCGGTCCTTAAGTGGTTAAAAGGAAATAAATATGGCAGCCTCCATATTCTTCTCAGTTCTGGGCACCACATTACAAAAAAGATATTGCAGTTTTAGAGCAGGTGCAGAGACGAGCAACAAAATTGATGCGTGGGATGGAAGGTCTCACTTATCGAGAAAGGTTAGATAAACTGGGTTTATTTAGTCTAGAGAAAAGACGCCTTAGAGGGGATCTAATTAACATGTATAAATACATCAGAGGGCAATATAATACCTTGGCGGATGAGCTTTTTGTCCCTAGGCCTTCTCAAAGGACTAGAGGACATGATCTGCGCATGGAGGAAAAACGTTTTAACCATTTATTTAGGAAAGGGTTCTTTACAGTAAGAGTGATTAAGATGTGGAATGCATTGCCACAGGAAGTCGTTATGGCAAACTCTATACCTGCATTTAAAGGGGGCTTAGATGCTTTCCTTGCGTTGAAAGACATCCATGGCTACAATTACTAGGTAATGCCTAATGATGTTGATCCAGGGATTTTATCTGATTGCTATCTGGAGTCGGGAAGGAATTTTTCCCTTTAGGGGCTAATTGGACCATGCCTTGTAAGGGTTTTTTCGCCTTCCTCTGGATCAACAGGGATATGTGAGGGAGCAGGCTGGTGTTGTACTTTATACTGGTTGAACTCGATGGACGTATGTCTTTTTTCAACCAAAATAACTATGTAACTATGTAACTTCAGTTGTCCTTTAAAAGAATTATGTCAATTTAAATTGATCCAATTCTAAGTTGCATACAATATGTATAAAATCGGCATGCGATCCGGTATTATTAGCATCTCACTGACAATCTCTAAGGGTGCGTACACAGCCAATTTTGCCACCTCCATTGCCTTGGAAGCACACTAGATGAAACTCCACCAAGGCAACTGATAAGCACCTCTGATCAATCGCCAGCTGAGAGTAAAATTCTCCCTACTTACAGTACCCTGCTCGCTGTTTGACATCACTCCTAGATCACCTGCATGGCAACAGACTCTCGTATGGTACTTGTGACAGTAATGAGAGAACATGATAATTAGTGTTGGTGTTAAAGCTCAGAACACCAGAATATTCCCAAATACACAAATAAACAGGGTCAGTTCACTAACCTGTGCTTTTCACGTGATGCTTACTTCCCTGACCCTGTCCACTTGTTCAGTACCGAGATGATGGTGCTGAAGTCAGGAGTTCGGGAGTATTCAAGTGTTTTGAATTTCATATGCCGAGTTCGAACAGTAACTCTAATAACACTCAAATGTACCTATAGTGCACCTTCGAGACAAGCAGATGTCACTTTCATAGAAAGACAGTTGTAAAGTCTGCAAAATGATATTAGCACATGCAGCATGTTACCTCTGGCCCCTCACTTATTAAACATGCTAAATTCAGTGGTCTGCTTCCTTTCATATTATGGCAGGCAGTGCTATGCACAGTACAGCCATTTCCCCATGCGCTGGGATGATGCTACCTTGGGCCAGCATTTTTTGGGGATGCTAGAGCTTGGGATAAAGTAATGTGAGTGCTCACAGAGACTATGAGGAAGAGGCCTTCCCCACCAAAATGTTTCACCCCGCCTCTCGAGGCTTCGTCAAGGGTGGATATGCAAAGTCCACAGACAATCTGACAATCAAATCTCATTAAAAAAAAAAGTCACAGTTAAATATTCCTAATTTCTAATGACAGTTCTCCCGTCACTGTAAACACAAGGGTTTTTCCACACTACTCACGTTGTGTTGCAATATCGACCAGAAAGTTGTACCGCGCATTAAACGTGTGGTGCAAACATACAGTGAAGTATACAGTACAATGAAAGTATGCTTCACTGCCACTTTAAACGCAGACTGAGCTCGCTACACACACAGCATGTTATGTGTTAGTCCAATGGGACCCACCACACTGCACCCTATGTGAGTTTACCATAGAAATATCATTGGGAAACGATTATAATGTCCATTTCGACAGAACACAACACATTCAGTGTGAAAAGAACCTAAGGATGTTATTTTGTTATGCAAGAATTGATATACATTTCAAAGTTGTTGGTAAACCTTGGATGCTGGATACATCATCGTCCCTTCTATCCATTCTAAGAAATTAAAGTTAAAGAGGAATTGTAGTCAAAAAAAGTACTAAATAAAATTGCTATTTTTTTTTTCTCAATAATATTCATTTATAAATTATTTAGTCAGTGGTTGCCCAATGTGAAATCTTTTCTCACCCAGATTTACAGTCTAAAATTTATAACAGGTGGCGATTCGCTTCGGCCATAAGAAGTGAGTGTCATTTCCTGCTTTGCCGGCTGCCAGATAGGAGTTACCGCGTACTTCCAGTAGTCCCCAAAGAATGCTGTCGGCAGTGCGGCCGCTACATTCAGAGTGAAACCGGCCTGAATTTGCCAGAGACTAATACTGCACTTTGGAAGCCTGATCGATTTACGTTCAGACTGGAATCAATCTGGCGTGCTTGAAAAGCCTCGGTTAGATGTGTGGCAGTAGCGGCTTCTTGACTCCCTGTGTGTAATGTGTACCCACAAAACGCACAAAATGAAAGTCTATGGGAACGCAATGGTATGCGTTTTTCATGCGTTTTTTCACTAAAATATTTTTTTTTTTGCTGTATTTTGGTTTCCTGCTGTCTTCCAAGTGATTTGCATGAATGGAAATCTAAAAATGCATGGAAAACGCATCCAAAACGCATATGCGTTTTGTATATGCAAACACATTAAAACACAATGAAAACGCACCACAAACGCACAAACACCGCACACAACATTAACTTACAACATGACATAAAACACAGCGTTTCACGCTATGTCCTATGTGAACCCAGCCTTACATGTGCTGTCAGTGCAGATTAAGGATTAGTGCATTAGGGCTGTACAAACAGACTGCATTGCGCTGTGTTCTTATAACATCATGCATTTTTTTTCAATTGCAAAGCCTTTTTAAAAATAATAAAAATTGTAATAAATTGTACACAGTAGTACGATGCGATTTTAGAAACTTGCAATCGCAGTGACTGCATTAGAAAATCGCATACAAAAAAGGCAAGGAGATTGCATTTTTTCGAGGTCAAATCCCAGGAGACCTTGCAACTTCCTGTCGAAGGACTTTAAAGAGACTCAGAGAGGAACAATACTAAAACTCTGATATTTACCCGGGGCTTTCTCCCGCCCCATAAACACGTCTAAGTGCCACGCCGTCCTTCTGCAGTCTGCCGTTCAGCTGCGGTGAGCCCCGGTAATAGGCTCAGTTACATCAGCCGCTCTGCTGGACGCGTAATACAAAAGTACCTTCTCCATCATTATTTCATTCATATATAGATTATATACACCATGGGCTTGATTCACAAAAGAGTGTTTTGTTAGCACGGCCGTTTTCGCACAAATTTTCGCGTTTGCGAGTTTTCGCGTGCAATTAAACGTTTTCACGCGCAAACACGAATTTTCGCATGAAATCGCTATAGTTTTCGCGTGCAAATTAGAGTTTGCGCGCGAAAACGATAACGATTTTGCTGTGTGCGAAAACGTTTAATTGCACGCGAAAATTTGCGATCGCGCGCACATTTTTGTTTATTTTTTTTTGTTTATTTTTTTTTTCGCCGGGGCCCCCCTCCCTCACCTCGGGTCCCCCCTCCTATCAGCGTCGGGAGGTGCGGCATATACAGAAACCTCCGGCGGGATAAACAGCCACTAGAGGTTCAGCTGCCTCCGGGCTACGCTGTCTCTTCTGTATTGCTGCTCGCATCGCTTCCTGGTTTATTGCGAGCAGCAATACAGAGAATACACCGTAGCCTGGGAGGCAGCTGAACCTCTAGCGGCTGATTACCCCGCCGGAGCTTCCTGTATATGCCGCTCTCTCGCAGCTGATGGAAGGGGGGACCCCAGATGAGGCAGGGTGGAAAAGAGTCGGGCCCCTACCCCACTAACTACTCAGCTACCTCCCCTCCCACCCGGCTACCTAACTGCCCACCCTGCTACCTAACTGCCCACCCTCCAACCTAACTGCCCACCCTGCTACCTAACTGCCCACCCTCCAACCTAACTGCCCACCCTCCCACCCCGCTACCTATCTGCCCACCCTGCTACCTATCTGCCTACCCTGCCACCCAGCTCCCTAACTGCCCACCCAGCTACCTATCTGCCTACCCTGCCACCCAGCTACTTAACTGCCCACCCGGCTACCTAACTGCCCACCCTGCCACCTGGCTACCTAACTTCCCACCCGGCTACCTAACTGCCCACCCTTCTACCTAACTTCCCACCCGGCTACCTAACTGCCCACCCGTCTACCTATCTGCCTACCCTCCCACCCGTCTACCTATCTGCCTACCCTCCCACCCAGCTACCTAACTGCCTACCCAGTGCAGTGCCTGCACTGCAAATAGTGTGCCAGCCTGCCCAATCACCTTCCCTCCAGGTAATTAATGTTATCCCACTATAGACCTAACTACATATACTGCATTTTGTGGGGAAATCTGGCGACAATCTGATTGCATTTTGTGGGGAAATGTGCCAACAATCTGGTTGTATTTTGTGGGGAAATCTGCCGCCAATCTGGTTGCATTTTGTTGGGAAATCTGCCGACAATCTGGTTGCATATTGTGTGGAAATCTGCCGACAATCTGGTTGCATTTTGTTGGGAAATCTGCCGACAATCTGGTTGCATATTGTAGGGAAATCTTCCGACAATCTGGTTGCATGCATATTGTAGGGAAATCTGCTGACAATCTGGTTGCATTTTGTTGGGAAATCTGCCGACAATCTGGCTGCATATTGTAGGGAAATCTGCTGACAATCTGGTTGCATATTGTAGGGATATCTGCCGACAATCTGGTTGCATTTTGTGGGGAAATCAGATTTCCCCACAAAATGTTTGGGTGGGAGGTCCGATGTCCGTGGGGTTGGAAGGTCGTGGGGGGGCATAATTTTTTTTGCTATGGGGCCCAGTCATTTCTAGCTACGTCCCTGGTATTGATATAGTTCCACAGAAGGGTAGCATCAGGAGGAGGCGGGGTTATGCAAATTAGTCACAGGTGCATTGCTCTGGCCAGTTTTGCCTGTTAAGGGCCACCGTATCTAATTTTCATTAGATTTAGGCTACATATTCAGGATCAAGACTTCTTTAATGAATCTGTGTAGCCTGGGGGTTGTAAAACTACGTGTGGGTTGTAAAACTAAATATCTCGCCATAAGGTGAAAACTGCAGAAATATGGGGGTATAAATAGCAATTGACTCGTCACAAAAAGTAGATATGTGGGTGTGAGGGGAGAGGTGAGTCACTGGTAACAGGGATGTCTCCCCATCCAATGGGTCCCATAAAAAAAAAAAAAAAAAAAACGGGACTACATCCGCATAGTCTTTTTTTTATACTGACGCAGTGCGGCTTTATGTGACGGAAGTGACATTTTTGCTGCACCCCTTACACGACTGCATACGTTTGGCACCACGCGGTTTCTGCGGAGGACCGGAAGCCACATAAGTCACGTTAGCCACGCAAGTTTTATACATTGCGCGGAAGCGTATTTTTGCAATACGCTTCTGCGCAGGTGAACACTTCTAGGGCTGATCGGAACAGCTGAATTCCGATTTTGTCGAAATTTCGTGTACCACATGTGAAAACCGAATTTCGTGTTCCGAGTGCATTTCTATTGAAGTCAATAGTGCCAACTTCTGCGGTTAATTGTAAAGCCCCTGTACATGCTATCATCACCAAATTTGGCATGTATAATAAGCAGATGATTAGGAACATGGTAAAAAAAAATTGTGAAAAGACCTTATAGTTTTTGAGCAAATAGATTTCAAAGTTTCATAGGAAAAATGGTTTTTAAACTGTGTAAAATGACACTGCTGCAGTACAGGTTACTGCATTCCGAGTTCTGTATACATATTGTATACATTTTATGAAAACAGACAGCGTGGGGTCCCCCCTTCCAAGCCTCCTTAACTCCTTGTCTCCCATGCAGGCTGGGATAGCCAGAATGCGGAGTCCCGGCCACGTGGGGCTTCGCACCCTGATCTATACCAGCCCGCATGGTCCATGGTATGGGGGGGGGGGGGGCTCTGGAGGAGAGGGGCGGTCAACCTCCCCCTCTCCCCCAGAGCCCTTGTCCAATCCATGGACAAGGGGCTCTTCCCCACCTCCGGTGCCCCAGGAGGAGGTGGGGGCCGCTGACGTCCTCGGGGGTTCATGGTGCCATCCGGGGTTCCCCTTTAACAAGCGGACCCCGGAAGCGCCTCCACCCCAGGAGAAATGAGTATAGGGGTGCACGGTACCCCTTACCCATTTCAGCAGAGTTAAAAAAAGAAATAAAAACACGACAACGAAAAAAGTCATTTATTGTTCTAAATTAACCAGGGATACTTACCTTGCAAAAATCCCACTCCAGTATCCTCTTAGGACATCTCACCACCCTCCCACACCGACGAACTCCCGCCACTGAATGGTCACAGTCAGCCTCTGCATCTGTATAGCAGAGGCTATGAACACGAAAATGTTGCGTTTGAAACAAGAAATTTTGGCAAACAGTGATGCGATCAAACAGGGACGGATCTTGGGGGGGGGCAGACAGGTCTCTTGCCCCAGGCGCAGTTTGTTGAATTCTTAAAAAGGCGGCAAAATTTGGATGGGGAATAGCAGTTTAGGCGCCAAAACCTGATCTTTAGGCACCAAAACTGGATGAGGAATGGCAGTTTAGGCGCCAAAACCTGACCTTTAGGCGCCAAAACCTGACCTTGCCCCAGGCGCAACTTGGTCTAGATCCGTCCCTGCGATCAAAATGGCCACTGGGAAATCCCGGAACGCTGGAGGCCACACTAGAGTGGCAAAACCAGCCATTTTTCACATAGATGGTGGGTCCAGGTGACCAGAGCAGGTGTCCTGGTCCCCTGGACCCACCTATTTATGTGAAATAACGCTCAGTCTGACACTCTGAGGTGGCCTCCGGGGAACGGGAATTCCCCAGCAGCCATTTTGTTTATGACACGGTTTGCCGAAAATTCTTGTTTTAGCAAACAATTTTCGTGTTTCTAGCTTATGCAATACAGATTGCAGAGGCTGTCTATAGCCATTCAGCCCCGGGAGTTGGGCGGGTGCGTGGGACCACTCCTGAGGATACTGGCGTGGGACCACTCCTGAGGATACTGGCGTGGGATTATTGCAAGGTAAGTATCCCTGGTTAATCCAGAGCAATAAAGGACTTTTTTCGTTGTCGTGTTTTTATTTCTTTTTTTAACTCTCTGCTGAAATGGGTAAGGGGTACCGTGTACCCCTATACTCATTTCTCCTGGGGAGGGGGCGGCTTCCGGAGTCTGCTTGTTAAAGGGGACCCCCGGATGGCGCCATAAACCCCCCCAGGACGTCGGCGGCCCCCACCTTCTCCTGGGGCACCGGAGGTGGGGAAGAGCCCCTTATCCATGGATTTGACAAGGGCTCTGGGGGAGAGGGGGAGGTTGGCCGCCCCTCTCCTCCAGAGCCCCCCCATACCATGGACCATGCAGGCTGGTATAGCTCAGGGTGCAAATTATTACACAATACACCGCGCTAGTATACTCAATGATATACTGAATGTGCACAATACAAAGTCAGGAGGTGCGCGTTCAATAATCAATTTGGCAAACTATATTAGCTAGAACCGCGCTGCACTTATGATTACAGTCCTACAGTGATAAGCAACCCTTAGAGTCCATACAAAATAATCAGCACAGTCCCTGGTTGTTCACAAGCTTCACAGTTTCAACAGGTGCTTTAACGATCCTACACCTTCACCACACCCTGCAGAGTGGGCACTCACCCTTAGTAAATGACCCTCAATCAAGTGGGTCACACAGCGCCTGCGGGATACTCTAAGGCGATCCCCAGCCTTTAACCATCCTCTGCTCGCTGTCACTGTATACTCCTCACAAGAATTACACCTCAAAGTAAAAGCACAAGGCTCCCATAGCGTAAAACCATACGGAAAATGTATTAAAAAGTTAAAAATGCACACTCACATGTTCCACAGCATATAAACAGCATAGAGTTTTATTGGGCTCTCCCCCATGCGGTGGCCATCCGGGCTGGCTTTTGCCTCTGCTGGTACTTGCTTCCCACGTCTCAGCACGCCACGGCCTCCACGCTGTGTACTACTTCCTCATTGGTGTCCCCGCCCGACTAGTTTCGTCTTGTCGACTCATCAGGGGCTGCACCAATGAGGATAGAAGCTGCAGTTAAATAGACGCTATGCGTCATATAGTATACGCCCACACCCGTCCTCCATCCAATCAGCCACCTTGTGACTCACCGGACTCAGACCAATGCGGAAGAAAACACGCATGCAGATTTGCTTTTAATCATGTCTTTTTATAAGAGCTATAAATAAAGAAACTTGAAACTTGAAAATTGGATGGTGCGGACCTTTGATGATTGCTGTTTATATGCTGTGGAACATGTGAGTGTGCATTTTTAACTTTTTAATAAATTTTCCGTATGGTTTTACGCTATGGGAGCCTTGTGCTTTTACTTTGAGGTGCAATTCTTGTGAGGAGTATACAGTGACAGCGAGCAGAGGATGGTTAAAGGCTGGGGATCGCCTTAGAGTATCCCGCAGGCGCTGTGTGACCCACTTGATTGAGGGTCATTTACTAAGGGTGAGTGCCCACTCTGCAGGGTGTGGTGAAGGTGTAGGATCGTTAAAGCACCTGTTGAAACTGTGAAGCTTGTGAACAACCAGGGACTGTGCTGATTATTTTGTATGGACTCTAAGGGTTGCTTATCACTGTAGGACTGTAATCATAAGTGCAGCGCGGTTCTAGCTAATATAGCTCAGGGTGCGAAGCCCTACGTGGCCGGGACTCCGCATTCTGGCTATCCCAGCCTGCATGGGGGACAAGGGGTTAAGGAGGCTTGGGAGGGGGGACCCCGCACTGTCTGTTTTCATGAAATGTATACAATATGTATGCAGAACTCAGAATGCAGTAACCTGTACTGCAGCAGTGTCATTTTACACAGTTTAAAAACCATTTTTCCTATGAAACTTTAAAATAGTTGAATTCAAAAACTGTAAGGTCTTTTCACAATTTTTTTTATTACCATGCTCCTACTCATCTGCTTAATATACATGCCAAATTTGGTGATGATAGCAGTGCTGATCGTAATGGAAAAAGCTACGCTTACGGATCATTACGCGTAATTTTACGCTATTACGCATTACGAAATTACGCTTACGGCATAGACATTCAATTTCGGTACATGTCTGTAATTACGCATTGCCCTTACGCAATTACGCGTAAGAATACCGTAATTCAAGTTGTTACGTTATAGGCTTACGCGTAAATTCCTACTAGCAATTAATGCGTAAGGTCATGCTGCCAAGCGGAAAAGTTGACGCATGGATCAATGTTAGGTAGCCGCCGACTTTAAGGGTTAATAGCAAAGCCCCCTTAAGTGCTAAGAGCCTCAAATTTGGAGAATATATTAAGGAGATCAGAAGGAATAAGAGGGAAAAATTTTTTTTCAAAAAGACCTTATAGTTTTTGAGAAAATCGATGTTAAAGTTTCAAAGGAAAAATAGATACATTTAACCACTTCCCGACCGCCGTATGTACAATTGGCGGCCGGGAAGTGCACCCCGCAAGGACCGCCGTATTGACAATTGGCGGCGGTCCTTGTAGGGGCATGGGCGGAGCGATCGCGTCATCAGTGACGCGATCCTCCGCCTCCGCCTGGCGCCGCTCACCCGCCGCAACATCCCGCCGGCCATACGGAAGCGCCGGCGGGATGTTAACCCCGCGATCGCCGCATACAAAGTGTATAATACACTTTGTAATGTTTACAAAGTGTATTATACAGGCTGCCTCCTGCCCTGGTGGTCCCAGTGTCCGAGGGACCACCAGGGCAGGCTGCAGCCACCCTAGTCTGCACCAAGCACACTGATTTTTCCCCCCCCCTGCCCCAGATCGCCCACAGCACCCATCAGACCCCCCCCTGCCCACCCCCCAGACCCCTGTTTGCACCCAATCACCCCCCTAATCACCCATCAATCACTCCCTGTCACTATCTGTCAACGCTATTTTTTTTTTTATCCCCCACCCTGCTCCCTGCCCCCTCCTGATCACCCCCCACCCCTCAGATTCTCCCCAGACCCCCCCCCCCCAGACCACCCCCCCTGTTTACTGTATGCATCTATCCCCCTGATCACCTGTCAATCACCTGTCAATCACCTGTCAATCACCCATCAATCACCCGTCAATCACCCCCTGTCACTGCCACCCATCAGCCAGCCCCTAACCTGCCCCTTGCGGGCAATCTGATCACCCCCCCACACCAATAGATCGCCCGCAGATCCGACATCAGATCACCTCCCAAATCCATTGTTTACATCTATTCTCTCCTCTAAACACACACTAATTACCCATCAATCACCCATCAATCACCCCCTATCACCACCTGTCACTTTTACCTATCAGATCAGACCCTAATCTGCCCCTTGCGGGCACCCAATCACCCGCCCACACGCTCAGATTGCCCTCTGACCCCCCCTTATCAATTCACCAGTGCATTAATTACATCTGTTCTTCCCTGTAATAACCCACTGATCACCTGTCAATCACCTGCCAATCACCTATCACCCATCAATCACCCCCTGTCACTGCCACCCATCAATCAGCCCCTAACCTGCCCCTTGCGGGCAATCTGATCACCCACCCACACCATTAGATCGCCCGCAAACCCGCCGTCAGATTACCTCCCAAATGTATTGTTTACATCTGTTATCTTCTCTAAACACCCACTAATTACCCATCAATCACCCATCAATCACCCCCTATCACCACCTGTCACTGTTACCTATCAGATCAGACCCTAATCTGCCCCTTGCGGGCACCCAATCACCCGCCCACACGCTCAGATTGCCCTCAGACCCCCCCCTTATCAATTCGCCAGTGCATTAATTACATCTGTCCTTCCCTGTAATAACCCACTGACCACCTGTCAATCACCTGCCAATCACCTATCACCCATCAATCACCCCGTCACTGCCACCCAACAATCAGCCCCTAACCTGCCCCTTGCGGGCAATCTGATCACCCACCCACACCAATAGATCGCCCGCAGATCCGACATCAGATCACCACCCAAGCGCAGCGTTTACATCTATTCTCTCCTCTAAACACCCACTAATTACCCATCAATCACCCCCTATCACCACCTGTCACTGTTACCCATCAGATCAGACCCTAATCTGCCCCTTGCGGGCACCCAATCGCCCGCCTACACGCTCAGATTGCCCTCAGACCCCCCCTTATCAATTCGCCAGTGCAATATTTACATCTGTTCTCCCCTGTAATAACCCACTGATTACCTGTCAATCACCTATCAATCACCCATCAATCACCCCCTGTCACTGCCACCCATCAATCACCCCCTGTCACTTCCACCCATCAATCACCCGCTGTCACTGCCACCCATCAATCAGCCCCTAACCTGCCCCTTGCGGGCAAACTGATCACCCACCCACACCAATAGATCGCCCGCAGATCCGACATCAGATCACCACCCAAGCGCAGTGTTTCCATCTATTCTCTACCCTAAACACCCACTAATTACCCATCAATCACCCCCTGTCACTGCTACCTATCAGATTAGACCCCTATCTGCCCCTAGGGCACTCAATCACCCGCCCACACCCTCAGAATGCCCTCAGACCCCAGCCCTGATCACCTCGCCAGTGCATTGCTTGCATCTATTCCCCCCTCTAATCACACCTTGAGACACCCATCAATCACCTCCTGTCACCCCCTAGCACACCTACCCATCAGATCAGGCCCCAATTTGCCCCGTGTGGGCTCCTGATCACTCGGCCAATCCCTCAGATCCCCCTCAGACCCCCTTCCGATCACCTCCCCAGTGCATTGATTGCATCTATTTTCCCCTCTAACCACCCCCTGAGACACCCATCAATCACCTCCTGTCACCCCCCTAGCACTCCTATCCATCAGATCAGGCCCAATACAACCTGTCATCTAAAAGGCCACCCTGCTTATGACCGGTTCCACAAAATTCGCCCCCTCATAGACCACCTGTCATCAAAATTTGCAGATGCTTATACCCCTGAACAGTCATTTTGAGACATTTGGTTTCCAGACTACTCACGGTTTTGGGCCTGTAAAATGCCAGGGCGGTATAGGAACCCCACAAGTGACCCTATTTTAGAAAAAAAGACACCCCAAGGTATTCTGTTAGGTGTATGACGAGTTCATAGAAGATTTTATTTTTGTCAAAAGTTAGCGGAAATTAATTTTTATTGGTTTTTTTTCACAAAGTGTCATTTTTCACTAACTTGTGACAAAAAATAAAATCTTCTATGAACTCGCCATACACCTAACGGAATACCTTGGGGTGTCTTCTTTCTAAAATGGGGTCACTTGTGGGGTTCCTATACTGCCCTGGCATTTTAGGGGCCCTAAACCGCGAGGAGTAGTCTAGAAAACAAATGCTTCAAAATGACCTGTGAATAGGACGTTGGGCCCCTTAGCGCACCTAGGCTGCAAAAAATTGTCACACATGTGGTACCGCTGTACTCAGGAAAAGTAGTATAATGTGTTTTGGGGTGTATTTTTACACATACCCATGCTGGATGGGAGAAATTTCTATGTAAATGGACAATTGTGTGTAAAAAAATCAAACAATTGTCATTTACAGAGATATTTCTCCCACTTAGCATGGGTATGTGTAAAAATACACCCCAAAACGCATTATACTACTTCTCCTGAGTACGGCGGTACCACATGTGTGACACTTTTTTACACCCTAAGTACGCTAAGGGGCCCAAAGTCCAATGAGTACCTTTAGGATTTCACAGGTCATTTTGCGACATTTGGTTTCAAGACTACTCCTCACGGTTTAGGGCCCCTAAAATGCCAGGGCAGTATAGGAACCCCACAAATGACCCCATTCTAGAAAGAAGACACCCAAAGGTATTCCGTACGGAGTATGGTGAGTTCATAGAAGATTTTATTTTTTGTCACAAGTTAGCGGAAAATGACACTTTGTGAAAAAAAACTATTAAAATCAATTTCCGCTAACTTGTGACAAAAAAATAAAAACTTCTATGAACTCACCATACTCCTAACGGAATACCTTGGGGTGTCTTCTTTCTAAAATGGGGTCATTAGTGGGGTTCCTATACTGCCCTGGCATTTTAGGGGCCCTAAACCGTGAGGAGTAGTCTTGAAACAAAAATGACCTGTGAAATCCTAAAGGTACTCATTGCACTTTGGGCCCCTTAGTGCAGTTAGGGTGCAAAAAAGTGCCACACATGTGGTATCGCCGTACTCGGGAGAAGTAGTATAATGTGTTTTGGGGTGTATTTTTACACATACCCATGCTGGGTGGGAGAAATACCTCTGTAAATGACAATCTTTTGATTTTTTTACACACAATTGTCCATTTACAGAGGTATTTCTCCCACCCAGCATGGGTATGTGTAAAAATACACCCCAAAACACATTGTACTACTTCTCCTGAGTACGGCGATACCACATGTGTGGCACTTTTTTGCACCCTAACTGCGCTAAAGGGCCCAAAGTCCAATGAGTACCTTTAGAATTTCACAGGTCATTTTGAGAAATTTCGTTCCAAGACTACTCCTCACGGTTTAGGGCCCCTAAAATGCCAGGGCAGTATAGGAACCCCACAAATGACCCCATTTTAGAAAGAAGACACCCCAAGGTATTCCGTTAGGAGTATGGTGAGTTCATAGAAGATTTTATTTTTTGTCAAAAGTTAGTGGAAAATGACACTTTGTGAAAAAACACAATTAAAATCAATTTCCGCTAACTTTTGACAAAAAAATAAAATCTTCTATGAACTCACTATACTCCTAACGGAATACCTTGGGGTGTCTTCTTTCTAAAATGGGGTCATTTGTGGGGTTCCTATACTGCCCTGGCATTTTAGGGGCCCTAAACCGTGAGGAGTAGTCTTGAAACGAAATTTCTCAAAATGACCTGTGAAATTCTAAAGGTACTCATTGGACTTTGGGCCCTTTAGCGCAGTTAGGGTGCAAAAAAGTGCCACACATGTGGTATCGCCGTACTCAGGAGAAGTAGTATAATGTGTTTTGTGGTGGCGTGTGACACCGTGCGTCTGTGATTGGCTGTCTCTTGCAGCTGATCAGGTGTACCATGTGGGTGGAGATGGGCGTGGTCTAGAGCTGAAATACTCGGCACAGTCTGTCAGTGATTAGAGAGCTGTAAGGACGCTGTCTTGGAAGAGGCCGTCATTGGCAACGGCGAAACATGTCGACACTTATGCGTCTATTCATGGACTGTATCCCAGCAATCTTCTTGTAAGCCAGAGACCCTGTACTTCCCTGGGGTCATCTACACTGGATGGTAACTATGCATTACTCCATGCAGCGCTCATGAACTGCCTTATAACTGCCCAGAAACTGCTGCTTGCTAATCCAGCTAATCTAGCTTTTTTGCTTTGCCACTACCAAGTGTTTTTACATCAATGTTTGCTGATCTAACTGCATTTTGGATTAGAGGCCTGTACTTCCTTGGGCTCATCCACATTGGATGGTAACTATGCATTATTTCATGCAGCGCTTGTGAACTGCCTCCTAACTGCTCTCAAACTGCTGATTTCTAATCCAGCTAACTCAGCTTGCCTGCTTTGTTGCTATCAATGTCTGCTGATCTAACTGCATTTTGGATTACATTTGAACCATCCTAATTGCTCCCAAACTGCTGATGTCTAATCCAGCTAACCCAGCTTGCCTGCTTTGCTGCTATCAATGTCTGCTGATCTAACTGCATCTTGGATTACATTTGAACCATCCACATTGGTGTTTTGATGCATGTATTGATATCCCTGTCTGTGCTGGAACTTTTTCTCTGGGCTAAGAGAGGCTTTACACTACGGTGACTGCACACATTAGTCCCACGGATTTGTGGACTTCCTGGGTGACTGCGATTGGGTCCAGGACTACCTGCATTCATAATACATGGCGGGACTCTTTCCAGCAATTAATTGATTGGCTGCATATGGGCATTTTTGAGCATTTTTTGGGCTTTTTGGAGCATTTTTGGAGCTTTTTAGAGCATTTTTTGAGCTTTTTAGAGCATTTTTTGGAGCTTGGCGAATTGCAATTTTGAGTTACCAATATATGTGGTTACAATTGCTCATTAGGTGACAGTGTCACTTTGTGAGCACCACAGAAACCATTTAACTGGCCAGGTCAGGAGGACTGCAGCCTCCCTTCAATTGGGATATTTTGTCCAATTTTTAAGAGTGTTTTTGTATGTGTGTATTTGTTATGTATTTGTTGTGTATTGTGTCTGTATATCCATGCAATTTTTGATACTTAATCTTTTTTTACTTTATTGATCTAATTAAATTATTCAAAATAAATAATTAAGAATATTTCTGCATGCACCCAAGAGTCAGTTCAATTCTTTGTTCTATGTTTATTATTACTCGCTGACATGGTGCATGCAGTTATTGCTAACATTTTCGATCTTTAACCTGGTTTATATTGAGTCTTCTGACTCTCGAATTTTGTTTGTCTGATTTCTGCTCCGGTACCCCTTTTGCAATACATATACTTCTCAATCTGGGGTTTAGCCCCTGGGGACCGGAGCAGATAGACACAAAAAACATTTTTTGAGGCTTTTTTTGATTAGACCATATTAGGAGACCCATGCGCATTAATATTTGTTGTTTTACACTAGTGGTGTCTTTCTTGGTGGATGGGACATGTTGCAGTGGGAGGAGATAGTGCAGCAGGTGGATGAGGAATGCATCAGGGAGAGGGAGACAAGAAGTGATATACGTGCAATTAATACAGGGTTCAGGAGACTGGAAAGACTCTATGAACAAAAATCCAGAATCTGGTGGAATATTAAATATAATCGTGATTATCTAAACGATTCAAAAGTACCACTGTGGCTCCGTATACAAATCTTCCCCTATAGGCGTGACCTATCGGAGAATTTTAAGAAAAAGTGGGAAGAAAATTTAGAAGCATGTTCCAGGGTTAGTCTTACCCTAATGCAGGAACTAGAGGAGGAAGATCTCAAAAATATAGATAAAAAGATTTCTGAGACGTTAAAGTCCTTGGATCCCGTTAGGGACCACTCCTTGTTTACTGATCGTAGTGAAAAATTGAAAAAACATATAGAAAAATATAATCGGGACATAGTGACCAGAAGGGATAATAAATTCGAAAAGGATAGGGCTGCATATCGTTTTGGTTACGCCTACAGGTGGAATAAAAATAAAAAACCATTTGAACCTAAGGATCCCAAACCTCCAATATTGAATCCATCAGGTTCTGGACAGCCTGAAACCCCGATATCAAGTGCTCCTGAGGATTCGGATTCATCACTAGATAGTCAACAGTCCCTGCCCCGATCGATCCCTAGTGACAATTCCATCGGTCGTCCCCAGACTAGATCAACTAAGGTAGATATCAAAAGGGACTCTAAACCCATAAAAGATAAGAAAAGATACCCTAAAAAGGAGGGCCCTATTAAGAAATATCTATCAGGATGTACTTCGGAGGATATGGGGGAGGAGAGGGAGGGGGCCTCCGGTGGTCCGGGGGTGTCCTCAGCTTCGGCTTCCTCTTCTTCTTCTTCATCCTCTTCTTCTTTTTTGGTCAACGACATACTGAACCCAGGCAACACCTGAGTCCTAGCGACGGTACCTTGATCCCGTCCGCCCTTGGGGACACCCGCCACTCTATGCAGGTTATTAATCTGTCTAAGGTTGAATTACAACCTGGCCTTGAAACTTTGGTTAAAAAAGGCCTTGGTTTTTGTCCAAGTCGTATTCTTGATCGCTTTGAATTTACTAAAGATTTGCACATTTTTTGCCGTAATTTGGTATTGAAGAGCCTGCATGGTAGGAAGGCGGACGCTCCCTTGGGGGGAGTGATTAAGGATTGGAAGGAATGGACCAACAAAGACTATCGAACCTTAATGACTCTTATAGACCTTGGGGATGAAGGTGGGTGGATCACAGCTGACGAAGATTCAGCTGCGAATAAGTCTATATCTGGACGGAACACAACCTTTAAAAGGAGATCTACGTCATTTCCCCCTTTCTCCCTTTGTCCGGGTGTTCAGACATTCGTACATTTGGTGGAAAAAGATATACGCCAATTGTGGCTGGAGCCTAGTCTGTCATCTAATCTAAGTTTGCAAGAAATTGAGGCTCTGCGGGATTTCCAATCAGCAGAGAACCTTATAGTCAAGCCCTCGGACAAGGGGGGAAATGTTGTTATTATGACAGTGGAGCAGTATACCTATATGTGTCAGAAAATTCTGGGGCAGAGAGAGTGTTATCGGAGGGTCTCTCCGTCCAGGGTGGTGGAGAACCAGGGGGCACTTTTTAAACTAATTGATGATGCTGTACATGTGGGGATTATCAGCCCACAAACGGCAAATTTTCTGAAGGTGGATAATCCAGTCACTCCCACTTTTTATGCATTGCCAAAGGTCCACAAAAATATATTAAAACCCCCTGGACGACCGATTGTTTCGGGTTGTGGTGCGCTTACCGAAAAAATCAGTATATATGTTGATCACTTTCTCCAACCCCATGTCCACCGCCTTCCATCTTATGTTAAGGACACCTCACATTTGCTGACTATTCTGGAGGGCTTACAGTTGCCCCCTGGTTCTCTTTTAGTCACCCTGGACGTTGAGGCCCTTTATTCCAGCATTCCCCAACAAAAGGGGATAGAGGCAGTTAGTAGATTTCTTTTGGAATTGGGCACGGAGGAATATGCTCACAATCAATTTATTTTGCAGTTGTTGTCATTTATCCTGGAGAACAATGTGTTCATATTTGACCGCTGCCACTACCTCCAGGTGCAGGGCGCGGCGATGGGCACAACTTGTGCGCCGTCGCTTGCGAACCTGTACCTGGGGGAGTGGGAACGCGGTTTATTTGGTAATGATTCGTTGATTGTGTACCTGTGCCATATTGTGTCATGGCACAGGTACATAGATGATATCTTGGTCTTCTGGACAGGTGGGAGGGATCTCCTGGATGAATTTGTACAGAGGTTGAATCTTAACGACTACAATCTTAGATTTACAATGCATTGTGACTTTGCAACGGTACCTTTTCTTGACTTAAGAAACAATGTGAGCACAGACGGATATATTACGACGCAATTATATTGTAAGGAGACGGCGACGAACTCCTTCCTTAGAGCAGATAGCTCACATCCAAAACACACGATTCGTGGCATTCCCATTGGGCAATATTTGAGAATCCGTCGAAATTGCTCAAGAGATGAGGATTTTGAAAGAGAAGCCAAAGTCCTACGTCGGAAATTTCTGGAAAGGGGTTATAAAGATAAATGGCTTAAGAAAGCATATCGCAGGGCTCGGGAGTCAACCAGGACAGATCTTTTGAGACCCCCTGGTGGCCCGAAGACCGCTGATAGGAATGATGATAGCAAAACACGTCTGATTACACGTTTTTGCGATCAGGAACACCAGTTATATGAGATTCTGGGCCGACATTGGAATGTGCTTCGCTGCGATCCTTCAGTTAGGGATTATGTGTCTTTTAGACCGGAAATTACATTCAGACGATCAAGGACTCTGAGAGATACCTTGACCTCCAGTCATTTTTGTCGTAGTGGTCGTCGTAGGCACTGCACCACAGTGGGTACCTATAGCTGTGGTGGCTGTGCTTACTGCAGATATCTGACAATAGGGCCTGAGGTGGTGCTTCCCAATGAGCGTAGGTGGAAACTACGCCACTTTGTAAATTGCAACACTGTTTGTGTTGTGTATTTACTCACGTGTAGATGTGGATGCTTCTATGTGGGAAAAACCAGTCGGGCATTTAAAGAACGTATAAAAGAACACACGGGCGACATTGGGGGGTGTAACTTTAGGTCCCCAATTTCTAGACACATCCACATGACACATAGGGGTGATGCTAGCTACATTAGGTTTGTAGGTCTAGACAGAGTACACCCACATGAAAGAGGTGGGGATGTTGACAAACGACTTCTACAGATTGAACTTAGGTGGATTTATGAATTAAATGCCACCAAGGGCAAAGGTCTAAATGACGCAGTGCAATATGGTGCTTTCCTGCCGTCCTAGCAGGTTGGCTGTATCCTGGTGTGTTTCTTGTACTCTGCTCAATTGCACCCTCCCTAGCGGGTGTTCCCTTAGGTTTCCCTTCCCTTTCCTTTTCCCTTACTACTTTTTTTTTTTTTTTTTTTCTTCCCCCTTTTTCCCCTCCCCCTCCCTCCTCTCTCCCCCCCCTTTTTCCCCTTTCCCCTTTCCCCTTTCCCTCCCCCCTTTTCCTTCCTCCTTCTCCCCTGTCTCCTTTCTTTCCCTCCTTTGTTTATGCGCATGGGTCCCACTTATTACAATAGGAATGTGTTATGTAGGTTCACATAAGTTGAGAATACTGTTTTTACATTTATATGGTCTAATCTTTGAGCCTCTGTTTAAGATGGATAATAGTACTAGTATATAAATATTGATTTGAATATTTGTGTGGGCCCCTCGGGATGCCTTTTTGTCTTTGTTTTGTTTTCTTAGGTTGTTTTGTATGTTTATTTTGATTGATTATGTTTTTCGTGTGTGGATGCTGGTATCAAACGGTAAATGCCATGCTGTGCCGAGGTTTTTTGCATGCCTCCCTCCTCTCCCCCTGCTCGCCGTCAATGGGACGCTGAACTTTCGTTTGCGCCCCATGCTGGGACGCACGGTGTGCTTACGTCCGTCTCCATGCGCCTTGGTGCGCTGGGCGGCGTGTGACACCGTGCGTCTGTGATTGGCTGTCTCTTGCAGCTGATCAGGTGTACCATGTGGGTGGAGATGGGCGTGGTCTAGAGCTGAAATACTCGGCACAGTCTGTCAGTGATTAGAGAGCTGTAAGGACGCTGTCTTGGAAGAGGCCGTCATTGGCAACGGCGAAACATGTCGACACTTATGCGTCTATTCATGGACTGTATCCCAGCAATCTTCTTGTAAGCCAGAGACCCTGTACTTCCCTGGGGTCATCTACACTGGATGGTAACTATGCATTACTCCATGCAGCGCTCATGAACTGCCTTATAACTGCCCAGAAACTGCTGCTTGCTAATCCAGCTAATCTAGCTTTTTTGCTTTGCCACTACCAAGTGTTTTTACATCAATGTTTGCTGATCTAACTGCATTTTGGATTAGAGGCCTGTACTTCCTTGGGCTCATCCACATTGGATGGTAACTATGCATTATTTCATGCAGCGCTTGTGAACTGCCTCCTAACTGCTCTCAAACTGCTGATTTCTAATCCAGCTAACTCAGCTTGCCTGCTTTGTTGCTATCAATGTCTGCTGATCTAACTGCATTTTGGATTACATTTGAACCATCCTAATTGCTCCCAAACTGCTGATTTCTAATCCAGCTAACCCAGCTTGCCTGCTTTGCTGCTATCAATGTCTGCTGATCTAACTGCATCTTGGATTACATTTGAACCATCCACATTGGTGTTTTGATGCATGTATTGATATCCCTGTCTGTGCTGGAACTTTTTCTCTGGGCTAAGAGAGGCTTTACACTACGGTGACTGCACACATTAGTCCCACGGATTTGTGGACTTCCTGGGTGACTGCGATTGGGTCCAGGACTACCTGCATTCATAATACATGGCGGGACTCTTTCCAGCAATTAATTGATTGGCTGCATATGGGCATTTTTGAGCATTTTTTGGGCTTTTTGGAGCATTTTTGGAGCTTTTTAGAGCATTTTTGGAGCTTTTTAGAGCATTTTTTGGAGCTTGGCGAATTGCAATTTTGAGTTACCAATATATGTGGTTACAATTGCTCATTAGGTGACAGTGTCACTTTGTGAGCACCACAGAAACCATTTAACTGGCCAGGTCAGGAGGACTGCAGCCTCCCTTCAATTGGGATATTTTGTCCAATTTTTAAGAGTGTTTTTGTATGTGTGTATTTGTTATGTATTTGTTGTGTATTGTGTCTGTATATCCATGCAATTTTTGATACTTAATCTTTTTTTACTTTATTGATCTAATTAAATTATTCAAAATAAATAATTAAGAATATTTCTGCATGCACCCAAGAGTCAGTTCAATTCTTTGTTCTATGTTTATTATGCTTACAATTTAGCACCCCCCAAAATGTCAGGACAGTAAACACACCCCACAAATGACCCCATTTTGGAAAGTAGACACTTCAAGGTATTCAGAGAGGAGCATGGTGAGTCCGTGGCAGATTTCATTTTTTTTTGTCGCAAGTTAGAAGAAATGGAAACTTTTTTTTTTTTTTTTTTTTTTTTCACAAAGTGTCATTTTCCGCTTACTTGTGACAAAAAATAATATCTTCTATGAACTCACTATGCCTCTCAGTGAATACTTTGGGATGTCTTCTTTCCAAAATGGGGTCATTTGGGGGGTATTTATACTATCCTGGAATTCTAGCCCCTCATGAAACATGACAGAGGGTCAGAAAAGTCAGAGATGCTTGAAAATGGGAAAATTCACTTTTTGCACCATAGTTTGTAAACGCTATAACTTTTACCCAAACCAATAAATATACACTGAATGGGTTTTTTTGTATCAAAAACATGTTTGTCCACATTTTTCGCGCTGCATGTATACAGAAATTTTACTTTATTTGAAAACTGTCAGCACAGAAAGTTAAAAAAATCATTTTTTTGCCAAAATTCATGTCTTTTTTGCTGAATATAATAAAAAGTAAAAATCGCAGGAGCAATCAAATAGCACTAAAAGAAAGCTTTATTAGTGACAAGAAAAGGAGCCAAAATTCATTTAGGTGGTAGGTTGTATGAGCGAGCAATAAACCGTGAAAGCTGCAGTGGTCTGAATGGAAAAAAAGTGGCCGGTCCTTAAGGGGTAGAAAGCCCTAGGTCCTCAAGTGGTTAAAAACCCGCCGACTTTAACGGTTAATAGCAAAGCCTGCTTAAAATTTAGAAACACCAAATTTACAGGGTATATTAAGGGGATCAGTGGGAATAAGAGGAAAAAAATTTTTTTCAAAAAGACCTTATAGTTTTTGAGAAAATCGATTTTTAAGTTTCAAGGGCAAAAATGTCTTTTAAATGCGGAAAATGTCAGTTTTTTTTGCACAGGTAACAATAGTGTTTTATTTTCATAGATTCCCCCAAGTGGGAAGAGTTTTACTTACTTCGTTCTGAGTGTGGGAAATATTAAAAAAAAAACGACGTGGGGTCCCCCCTGCCAGACCTCTTTAACCCCTTGTCCCCCATGCAGACTGGGATAGCCAGAATGCGGAGCACCGGCCGCGTGGGGCTCCGCACCCTGACTATACCAGCCCGCATGGTCCATGGATTGGGGGGTCTCGGAAGGGGAGGGGCAGCCAAGCTTTCCCCTCCCCCTCCGAGCCCTTGTCCAATCCAAGGACAAGGGGCTCTTCTCCACCTCCGATGGGCGGTGGAGGTGGAGGCCGCGATTTCCTGGGGGGGAGGTTCATGGTGGCATCTGGGAGTCCCCTTTAAAAAGGGGTCCCGCAGATGCCCACCCCCCCTCCCAGGAGAAATGAGTATAGAGGTACTTGTACCCCTTACCCATTTCCTTTAAGAGTTAAAAGTAAATAAACACACAGACACTTTGAAAAAGTATTTTAATTGAACAAAAAACATAACCACGAAAAAAGTCCTTTAATATTCTTAATTAACCATTAATACTTACCTGTCCCTTTAAAAGCCAGTTCCCACGCAATATCCTCGGAAATATACTAATCAGTTACAATGTAACAAAGCTATTACAATGTAACAACTTTGTTACTTTGTAACACCACCGCACCCGACGTCACTCGCCGCCACCGCCGCGTCTGCGCTGACCCGACAGAGCTCTGAGCTATATAGCTCAGAGCTCCCTAAGCATCTTTGTATTTGGGCTCCAAGGAGCCCCATTGGTCCTTAGCAGACCAATGGGGTTCCTTTAAATCAGAAGGAACCCCATTGGTCTGCTAAGGACCAATGGGGCTCCTTAGAGCCCAAATACAAAGATGCTAAGAGAGCTCTGAGCTATATAGCTCAGAGCTCTGTCGGGTCCGTGCGGGACGCTAAGTCCCCGCCGCCTCCCGCTGTCCTCCCCGCCTCTTCCACATGTCACCCACATGTGGGTGACATGTGGGTGACAGATGTGGGCGGGGCTGACAGCGGGAGGCGGCGGGGACTTAGCGTCCCGCACTGACCCGACAGAGCTCTGAGCTATATAGCTCAGAGCTCTCTTAGCATCTTTGTATTTGGGCTCCAAGGAGCCCCATTGGTCCTTAGCAGACCAATGGGGTTCCTTCTGATTTAAAGGAACCCCATTGGTCTGCTAAGGACCAATGGGGCTCCTTGGAGCCCAAATACAAAGATGCTTAGGGAGCTCTGAGCTATATAGCTCAGAGCTCTGTCGGGTCAGCGCAGACGCGGCGGTGGCGGCGAGTGACGTCGGGTGCGGTGGTGTTACAAAGTAACAAAGTTGTTACATTGTAATAGCTTTGTTACATTGTAACTGATTAGTATATTTCCGAGGATATTGCGTGGGAACTGGCTTTTAAAGGGACAGGTAAGTATTAATGGTTAATTAAGAATATTAAAGGACTTTTTTCGTGGTTATGTTTTTTGTTCAATTAAAATACTTTTTCAAAGTGTCTGTGTGTTTATTTACTTTTAACTCTTAAAGGAAATGGGTAAGGGGTACAAGTACCTCTATACTCATTTCTCCTGGGAGGGGGGGTGGGCATCTGGGGGACCCCTTTTTAAAGGGGACTCCCAGATGCCACCATGAACCTCCCCCCCCAGGAAATCGCGGCCTCCACCTCCACCGCCCATCGGAGGTGGAGAAGAGCCCCTTGTCCTTGGATTGGACAAGGGCTCGGAGGGGGAGGGGAAAGCTTGGCTGCCCCTCCCCTTCCGAGACCCCCCAATCCATGGACCATGCGGGCTGGTATAGTCAGGGTGCGGAGCCCCACGCGGCCGGTGCTCCGCATTCTGGCTATCCCAGTCTGCATGGGGGACAAGGGGTTAAAGAGGTCTGGGAGGGGGGACCCCACGTCGTTTTTTTTTTAATATTTCCCACACTCAGAACGAAGTAAGTAAAACTCTTCCCACTTGGGGGAATCTATGAAAATAAAACACTATTGTTACCTGTGCAAAAAAAACTGACATTTTCCGCATTTAAAAGACATTTTTGCCCTTGAAACTTAAAAATCGATTTTCTCAAAAACTATAAGGTCTTTTTGAAAAAAAAATTTTCCTCTTATTCCCACTGATCCCCTTAATATACCCTGTAAATTTGGTGTTTCTAAATTTTAAGCAGGCTTTGCTATTAACCGTTAAAGTCGGCGGGTTTTTAAATGTATCTATTTTTCCTTTGAAACTTTAACATCGATTTTCTCAAAAACTATAAAGTCTTTTTGAAAAAAATTTTTTTCCTCTTATTCCTTCTGATCTCCTTAATATATTCTCCAAATTTGAGGCTCTTAGCACTTAAGGGGGCTTTGCTATTAACCCTTAAAGTCGGCGGCTTTTTATATTATACGGGAGCGTAATATTACGCGATTACGGCAGACTGTGTAATTTCAATGGGAGTTTACTGTCTTACGCGTAATTTGTTACGCGTAAAACGTAACCCACGGTCTACGCGTAATTAATTACGCGTAATACCGTAACCTTACACGTAACGCTTACGGTGCATTTGTAGTGAATTACGATGCGCTAATGCGTAATTTCGGCCCAGCACTGGATGATAGCATGTAAGGGGGCTTCACAATTAACCACGGAATTTAGCACTATTGACTTCAATGTAAACGCGAATTCGTTTACTCGGAATTGCCGAATTTTCGAGTTTCGAGTGCTTACTCGGAACTGCCACATTCTGATGGCAAACTCCAAATTCGAAATCCGAGAGCTCAGCCCTAGTGGCAACATCTTTAGTCGTGTCAGGTGCAACTCTGCAGAATGTTTGTTTTATGAGAATTCCGAAAGCCAGTCAAATCAATGTTTGGTCGCCCAGAATGTTCTGGGTGGGGAATTCAGCATAGCTATAGCTAAACAGTCTAGGCTTAGCATCACTGGGAGGGTGTGGATACATACCAATACACAGCTATTTTTACATATAGGAAGTGTTTTTGATACTGAAACCAGGAATATTGCCATAAAAATGGGTATGCTGAATAATTTACTGCACTCTGCTATATGTCACTACAGGGCGTCTTTTCTTTACTGCATTCTGCTATATGTCACTAAAGGGCCTCTTTACTGCATTTTGCTATATGTCACTACAGGGCCTATTTACTGCATTCTGCTATATGTTACTACAGGGCCTATTTACTGCATTCTGCTATATGTTACTACAGGGCCTCTTTACTGCATTCTGCTATATGTTACTAGAGGCCTCTTTACTGCATTCTGCTATATGTCACTACAGGCCTATTTACTGCATTCTGCTATATGTCACTACAGGGCCTCTTTACTGCATTCTGCTATATGTCACTACAGGCCTCTTTACTGCATTCTGCTATATGTCACTACAGGGCCTCTTTACTGAATTCTACTATATGTCACTACAGGGCCTCTTTACTGCATTCTGCTATATGTCACTACAGGCCTCTTTACTGCATTCTGCTATATGTCACTACAGGGCCTCTTTACTGCATTCTACTATATGTCACTACAGGGCCTCTTTACTGCATTCTACTATATGTCACTACAGGGCCTCTTTACTGCATTCTACTATATGTCACTACAGGGCCTCTTGAAAAAAAAAAGGAAAATATTTTTAAACAACACAAAATTTGGTCATTTATTTATTTTAATCTTGTTGACTACAAGGTTTCCAAATGTTAAGGCCATTTGGATCTTATGCTTATTAATCATCAAACAACATCTCTTCTTGTACCTGGAATCCATTGCTATATTATTCCTTGAAATTGGAGATCCTTTAGAGTAGGACTGCGATATTCAGAAAAACACGTTGCAATTCATACTCTAATTGCACTTACAATTCATATCCTGATCTTCTCACAGAGGCGGGCTTTCAGCTTTCTTTTACTCTTCCCTAAATCTAGCAGCGTGCATGGGCACTTTAATAAATTACACTTTATAAAACATCTCATAAAATACAGCTTAGCATTTTGGAATCAATAAATAAATCAGGTTTCTCTATGTATTTACATACGTTACAACCGCCACATCATCGTCCTTTCACTGGCCCAGACAGAGGGTTCTGGGTGATAATATTCTGACTTAAGTAACGGGTCCCTGAAATTCAGGTCTCCTCTAGCTGTCGTACTTGGCTGAATACGCTTTTTGCAAAATTCTACCAAGTTAATAAAGATGCCAGTGCGAACTACAATCTGCAGTTTTGACTTTATGATAAATGTTTTCCTAAACATCTCAATATATAAAAGTCTGTCATAAATATCAGCTGCTGTGCCTTTTCTGGTGTTCAACTAGCCCGCCTTTCCGTGTAAAGCATTTCCCACACTCTGCACAAGAAAACGGGCGTTCGCCTGTGTGAGTTCTCTGGTGTTTAATAAAGTTTCCTTTATGGCTAAAGCCTTTCCCACACTCTGCACAGATGAAGGGATGCTCGCCTGTGTGAATTTTTTGGTGCAGCACAAGGTCTCCTTTGTACATAAAGCACCTGCCACAATCGTCACAGGAAAAAGGACGCTCGCCAGTGTGAACTTTCTGGTGTTTAAGAAGGGATCCTTTATGAAAGAAGCTCTTCCCACACTCTGAGCAGGAAAAGGACTTCTCACCAGCGTGGACCTTCAGGTGGTTCTTCAGAGCAGATACATGTGTAAAAAGTCTGTTGCATGTGAAACACGAAAAGGGCTTCTCAGCAGTGTGAACTCTCTGGTGTGTAATGAGATGTCCCGCTTCCTTAAATGTTTTGTCACACTCAAAACAGGCAAAAGGCCTCTCTCCGTTGTGAACTCTCTGATGCCTAACAACATCTGATTTCCACCTAAAACATTTCCCACACTCTGAACAGGTCAGCGGACGCTTCTGTGCATGCGCCTTCTGGTGCAAAGCGAGAGATGTCTCAGAAATATAGCATTTTCTGCATTCAGGACAAGGAAACACTCTTTGATTGGTGTTCCCGGTAACAGAGTGTTCTCCTGGAGAAGATACTGTGGTGTCGGTCCCTTCTTCATTCTCAGCTGCCTGTGACACGTGCCCACCTTTTGGAAGGAAAGTATTCTAATTACAATGCATGTAGATTAAGCATATTCTAACGTTAGAAGTCCTGTATAGTAGCCTAGTAGTCACCAATCTCACTGAGCTCTACCATAGAATCGGCAAAACCAAAACAACCATAGCACATTGGGTCACAAAGATGGTATACTTATGCTATGGAACGGAGATGAATCTAATTTAGACTCAGCTGCTAATGCTGTGATTAACTTTTCATATGGTGTACAGCATTTTCTCCTCTTTTGCTGGAAACATGATGTTATACTGAGGAATCGAGATGAGCCTTTCATATGGTCAGGGCCAGTTCTAGACTTTTTGCTGCCTGAGGCAAACTTGTGAGGATGTGAATGCCCCCCCCCCCCCCCCCCCACACACACACACACACACACACACACACACACACACACACACACACACACACACACACACACACACACACACACACACACACACACACACATTGGAATTACTCTGCTTAATTTAATGTTCTCACATGACATGCTGCAGCTAAACACAATAGCACACTGCCTGGCTGTGATTCTGTGACAGACAAACTGCTCACCCTCAGTCAGGACAGCAGTGCCACCTCCTCCCCTCTGCTCTGCAAGACATAAAACACTGCTACTCTGCTGTCTCCACTCTCCTCACTCACTGTCAGACTTCTCACAAAGCATAACAAGCTGCTTTTCTCTTCATCTCGCTCTCCTCTCGCTTCTCCTCCTACTCTGACTGTATGCTGTAAGGCCGGTTCACATCTGCATTTCGAGCCAAAAGGATCCGGTGAGCGGATCCGGTCTCCGCATCACCGGATCCGGATGGCTCTGTCCGCAGGCCAGTTCACATAGTGAAAACGGATCTGATCAATGATTGATCGGATCAGTTTTCACTCAGCAAACATACCTACTCTTTTTAGTAGCTGTGACTACTCAGCGCGCCATGTGACTAGTCACATGACGTGTGATGTAGTCACATGACGCGGAAAAAGATGGAAGCCTCTACCGCCGGCTGCTACAGAAGATTAGGTATGTATAAACCCTCCCTTACCCACCCACCTGGCTGCTGCACCCTCCCTCACCCTCCCGCCGCTCGCTCAGGTTCGCGTTGGCCCATGCCCCCATCCCCCGCGGAACGGTCCATTTCTTCACTAGTGTGAAGAAACATTCCGTTTTCCATTGCCCCAATGCTGCAGCATTTTTTGTCTGGATCCGTTCCGCTTGGCAGAACGGTCCGGAAAATTAGGGCCCGCAGAAATTTTTAGATCCGGGGACTGGAACGTATTCGTATCAACGGACGCATGTGAATGGATCCATAGGTTAACATTGGATCCTTTCACATCCGTTCAGTTTGTACAGTATACGTTCCGATTCCGATCCAGAAAAAACGCTACTGTGAACCGGGCCTTAGTGTAAACACAATACAAACATGCTGCCCCTGTAATCTCTGCACCTGATGCAAATGTTTCACCTTGCTTCATGAGAGAACCGGCCCTGCGTATGGTGTACAATATCTCCTCCTCAATTGTAACATGATGTTTTACTGATGTATGGAGATGGGCCTCTCATGTGGTGTACAGTATCTCCTCCTCATTTGTTGGGAACGTGATGTTATACTGAGGAATGGAGATGGGCCTCTCATATGGTGTACAGTATCTCCTCCTCATTTGTTGGGAACATGATGTTATACTGAGTAATGGAGATGGGCCTTTCATATGGTGTACAGTATCTCCTCCTTATTTGTTGGGAACATGATGTTATACTGAGGAAGAAGAGATGAGCCTTTCATATGGTGTACAGTATCTCCTTCTCATTTGTTGGGCACATGATGTTATACTGAGGAATGGAGATGGACCTCTCATATGGTGTACAATATCTCCTCCTCATTTGCTGGGAACATGGTGTTATACTGAGGAATGGAGACGAGCCTCTTATATGGTGTACAATATCTCCTCCTCATTTGCTGGGAACATGGTGTTATACTGAGGAATGGAGACGAGCCTCTTATATGGTGTACAGTATCTCCTCCTCATTTGTTGGGAACATATTATACTGAGGAATGGAGATGGGCCTTTCATATGGTGTACAGTATCTCCTCCTCATTTGTTGGGAACATGATGTTATACTGAGGAATGGAGATGGGCCTCTCATATGATGTACAGTATCTCCTCACACAGAAGAGACGGAAAAAAGCATTGTGAATGTTAGGGGTCCTTCATGTTTCGTAATCACACCACCTGCCTGGCTGTCCAGGCTCCGCCCCATATCCCACCATCACTCACATGAGGTAGGAGCTGTGAGGAGGGAGCATCCAGCCACTCCCTGTAAAAAACAGATCGCTTGTGCTGGTTTACCAGCAGTGCACTTACTGAGGTCATTTCATAATAAGAAATCTCCTGATCTGCAGTGCTGGCCAGAAAAAGTTAATCTCTCAGCAGCACAGGGAGGAGCTAGCTTGGGAACGCCCACTCTGCTACCAGCTCCAAGGCTCCAAGCTTTGCAGAGGGAACTCTGGGTCAGATGACTGGCATTTCCCAAGGGGATTTCTCTACATTTTCCAGGGAAATTCTCTGGAATAGCTGTATAAAATACAACATTGTGTGAGTAATGGTATAATCCCGAATACACCTTTACTAAAAATGGAACATCCTGAAGGGTATGCTAGAGCTTTAAGCTTCTGAGTGTTACAGTGTCACATCTTACCTATACTGAGATTGCCAGAAAATTCTTCCCCTTTAATTGTCAGCGTCACTACGTCATATTCTGAAGACTGCTCGTCATAGGAATCATAGTTCTCCTCCGCTTGGTCCTTCCCTGTATCCGTCATTTCTTCCTCCTCCGTGTCCTGCTGATCAGCACTCCCGTACGTCTCCTCTTCTTCATCATTTACACTTTTCTGTTCTTCCATCTATATCCATGAAATAATGAAGATGAAAGTAGGAAGATGTGAGCACTAGATTACTAAGAAAACAGAAGAATTTAATCTCTCCCCCTAAAAATGATAACATGATCTAAAAAAAAAATCAAACATATATAAAGGTTGGCTTGTCAACTGAAAGAAAAAGTTGAAAATAGCTTAGCATTTATTGAAAATCACTACAGACAACGCGTTTCACGGGCTGGGTGTCACTTCTTCAGATCAATGTGAGATGAAATAGCGTTGGGCTGCTTAGCATGAAAAGAGACTCATTATGACCCGAGGAAGCTTTTGTTGTCAGTTAACTTCCTTAACCACTTTACCACTAAGGGGTTTTCCCCTTAAAATGTTCACATTTCAGTACTTCCATTCATTCAGCAATAACTTTATCACTACTTATCACATCTAAATTATCTATATATTGGTTTTGTTCTTGTTTTTTTTTTTCAGGACAACATAGGTGTTCTATGGAAGGTACTTTTTGCAACAAAAAAATATTTTATAATAAGAAGAAAGAAGAAAGAAAAAAAAAGAAAAAAAATGCATAGTTTCTTAATTTTCACACATTATAGTTTTTAAAATAAAACGTGCTTATGTAGATAAAAACAAATAATTTAATTTGCCTATTTTTATTGGGTATTATAAAACAGCATTTAAATTATGATCCTAGTAAAATCTATGGTGACAATTTTTTATTTGGAAATAAAGATGGGGGTGGGGGGGGGGGGATTTTCACTGTACTCTATCAATAATTGCAAGCCCTTATTTGCAAACATAACAGTAATACACCCTCATGGCATACATATTTATAAAGCGAAGTCCCTAAGGTAAACATTTTTTATATATTCTCTTTTAAATTCCATCACATTGGCTCTTTCTTTTATACAAGTGTTTTATGTGGGGCTTGTTATAGGTAGAGGAGAGTCATTTTTAAATTTTTTTTCACGTAATGTTACTTTTTACCCACTATCTCCTGTCAACTTAGAATGCTCAATCACAGCATTCTGAGTTAGAAGGAAGGGATTGTTTTTTTTTTTTGTTGTTGTTGTTTTTTACAATGAATGATCATTACTAGCGATCATTCATTCATCAGGCACTTTGACTGGCTTTGGGAACACATGTTCTCAATCACCAATCTGTGCAATTCTGCATGAAGCTAGCGGCATCCGCATTCATGCAGCTCTTATAAATACAGAGAGATGCATATCTACGCCCCTGGGAGAGTGAAGTTTTAATGGGCGTAGATATGTGCACCAAGGGAGGGAAAGTGGTTAAAGTGAACCAGAGATGGTTCACTAGCTCTTATTTTAACTTACCTGGGGCTTCCCCCAGCCCCATGAGCAGCACTGAGACCCTCGCCGTCCTCCTTGGCCGCTAAGTTTCCTGGTAATCTGAGCATTCGCTGCTCGGCCACAGGCGCAGAATGCTCCAGGGTACGGGCCGGGGGCATGAACACAGCCGAGCTGCGCATGCGCAGAAGACCTTGACTGGCGGCTAGGGACTCAGCGCTGCTCAAGGGGTTGGAGGAAGCCCCGGGTAAGTATAAATCAATCCTAGTGTACCATCTTTGGTACACTTTAAGATATGCCAACTTTTATATACCATATTTTTTGGCATATAAGACACTTTTTCCCTCCCAAAAATGCAATAAATCAGATATCAGAGACTCCCTGTATTGTCCCCATGTCTCCTCCACTCCCCCTGAATAATGTAAAGCAGCAGCAGTAAGGCTCACCTAATCCATCAGCTCCAGCAGCTATCAGACACCTCTCCTCTCACTCACTGCTCCCCTAGTGCCGGCTTCTGAAGAGGAGAAGCCTCTGATCACCGGTGGAGCCGATAGATTAGATGAGCTGTACTGCTGCTGCTTTATTTTATTCAGGAGGAACTGAGGAGGACACAAGGGGGGGAGCAGAGGAGATACAGGGGGCAGAGGGGAACACACGGGAGACTAAAGGGGACACATGGAGGGCAGAAGGGGACACCCAAGACAAAAGGGGACTCATGGGGCATAGAAGGGGAAACACTGGGGACAGAAGGGGAAAACTGGGGAAACACTGGGGAACAGAAGGGGACAAATGGGGAACACGGGAGGTACAAGGGGGACACAATGATTGGGGGAGAACATTTACAAGACCTGGACCATGGATGCCCCAGGTTTAGTATATATTTTAAACCTATACATTGGTGCATCTTATAATTTGGAAAATCTTATACACTCAAAAAATACAGTGTTTTTAAAACATTTTATCATGTTTGGGGCACCTCCTCCCATCCCTTTATGTACTAGCCACTTAGGGGGACAACACCAAATTAGGAACTAATTTAATAGCATCCATTTGGTCACTTTTTTTTTTTTTGCTTTCTAGAGAATCAAGATTCTAGGATCACCTAAGCTTCGAGTGGAAACTGACAACAATTCTCCACAAGCGGATTACTCTGGTTGCTGATGCTGCAACCTGAGCTGTGTGAGTATATTTTTAAATTGCATTTATATCTTCCACTCAGGGGCGTAACAATAGACCCTGCAAGGGATGCATCCGCAGGAGGGCCCAGAAGCCACAGGGGGCCGTCCTGAGAGACTGACAACTAAGGGCAAGGAGAGGAAAAAACTTTCTGCGCTCTGCACTAATGACTGCAACTGCTCAACCATTGATAACTAAGTGAGTGCAATAAGCTGTGGCTGGGAACACACTAGTCTGTCAGTTTTCTCCACACCATATGTGTCTGTATGCGTGAAAACAGGCATATTTTATCACGGGGGGGGGGGGGGGTGTTTGATGGGTAGGGGCCCCATCCAAAGTTGCGCAGGGGGGCCTAGTGATTTCTAGTTATGTCCCTACTTCCACTACCACACAATACCATACAAAGGTTTCCTGGTGTCTGTTTTTTGTTTGTTTGTTGGTTTCGCTTCTGAAAGGCACATTGTGACCTCCGGGACCTCCCCTTACATCATCTAACACAGCCTGGAAATACAAATGAGTTACTCTTCTGTACCTGACAGGGGAGAGGGATGCTGCGCTCTTCTTTTTTCAAATCCCGGGAATAAGGAGGACCTGTATGTTTCTCTAGTAGGTTTCTGTCACTGGATCCATCTGTAGGAAACACACACACACACTGACTGAGAGGGGAGAAGTAAAGATTGTTGTAGAGAATAAAAGAGAACCTAGAGGCCGGATTCACATAGGCGTTGGGTTTTTGTTTTTTTTTTGCGGCATGATGTGAGGGTCATCTCACACCGTAACGGAAAAAACTGCCTACGGGGATTTCCGCGTTAATATGCGGTAATCCCCGTCTAGCAGCATGCTGAGCAGGAAGTGAGTCTCTCTAGCGCTCACATCCTGTGGTCGAAAAGATGAATTGTGCAGAAGCGTATTGACAACAATATGCTTCCACGCATGCGCGATGCGAATACATGCGGCAGCAGCTTTAAAATATCTGCGTCTCCATAGACTTACATGACTTTTGGTTCGACACACGTCACCGCTGAATTACCCGACAACGCACAGATGCGCCCGCAGCCTGAAGAACGAGATATCCGCTGTGGAGCATCTCAACGCACTGGTATGAAAGGCCCCATAGACTTTCATTGCCGAGTGTTACCGTACGGTAACGCAACGCAATGAAAACGCCCCACTATGAAAGGGGCCTGAAATGCTTTAAAGGAACACTATCCCCCAAGTGTTCTGAAATGACAGTGTACAAATAATGTCTAAGTAGCTGTGTAAACATTTTCCTACTTTTCATGTTAAATATCAGAGGCAAAAGCTTGAATTCATTGTGTGTAGGATTTATCTCTATTGGAACAAATCATTCTCAAAAGGGGTGTCTGCTTCTGTGCACAGCCCGTGTTCATTTTTTGCATATCAGTCTACAGATGCCGTGGTGTCAGGTTTCACAGACCATTACAAATGTTTATAACAAGTAATATTTCCTCTGCTCTCTTCAGACACTTCAGTCAGAGACACAGGACACAGTACATAGGCAGCTACAGCTGCTGAGAGCTTTCTCACACACAGGGATAACAGATGCACTGTGAGGGAATTGCCCCTCCCCTCATGGCTCACTCTGCCGTCAGATTTGAGCAGACTTGCAGTCAGTTAAGAGTGAAAGGAATTTAAAACAAACGAGATAAGCAAATGAAATGTAAACATCATTATTTACCAGCACTTCAGGAACTCTCTAAATCCCAGGTAAAAAAAAACATATTCATCGATAGTGTTCCTTTAAGTGATCATTACTAACCTGTGCTGCTCCGAGAAGTGACTCCCTCCTCCTCACACGGCTCATCACTACTCATATACAACTCTGAGGCTTCCTCTTTAACTTCTGCTTTAATAGTCACAGCTTTGCCCTAAGACCACAAACACAAGGATGGGAGACTGTAAGTTCCACACAATTCCATTACAGATCATACAACGCAGTATTTGGTGATTCCACTGATCTGGCCTACCTGATGACTGTGAGGAGGGAGAGCGCGATCTTCCTGTTTTAAATCCTGAAAGCAGAGAGGATTGTGGGGGATTGAGCGATCTTCCCTTTTAAAGTCCTGGAAATAATGAGGTTTGGGAGGGATGGTGTGAGGTTCCCATTTACAGTCCTGAAAATAATGAGGTTTTGGGAGGATAGCGCGATCTTCACGTTTACAGTCCTGGAAATAAAGAGGACTGCAGGGCGTGGTGAGCTCTTCTGGTTTACAATCCGGGGAAAAAAGAGGACCGGTATGTCTCTCTAGTGGGTCTCTCTTAGTGGAGCCATCTGTAAAAAAAAAGAAAAATAAAGATAAACATTGCCTGAATACATACCAGTCAAATACACAAACCTGAATTAATTTAGCAAAACACAATTTTACCTATCTAAAAAAACATATTAAAACCTAATTTTTAATAATTTTAATTAAAATGCCTGTCTCAGCAGATATCCCAAAACTATTCTGGGGAGGGGATTGGGAATCCCTGAAAACCATACATAGCCTTTATTTGGCTGTAATCAGTATTGTGGTCTACCCCTTTTCCCCTAGACTGATATTACAACTACATACTATACACACACACACACACATCACCCCACCACAACCCAACATGTTTCACCCCTTCAAAAGTGGGGCTTCATCATAATGATGAAGCTTGGATTTGTAATATTTGCCGCTCAAGGACCACTATCACCAGCCGGCCCCTGACCAACAGCATCCTAACCAACCCTCCTCCTCTCCAAAACACACACAATACAGGATCTTCTCAAAAAATTAGCATATTGTGATAAAGTTCATTATTTTCTGTAATGTACTGATAAACATTAGACTTTCATGTATTTTAGATTCATTACACACAACTGAAGTAGTTCAAGCCTTTTATTGTTTTAATATTGATGATTTTGGCATACAGCTCATGAAAATCCAAAATTCCTATCTCAAAAAATTAGCATATTTCATCCGACCAATAAAAGTAAAGTGTTTTTAAAACAAAAAAAGTCAACCTTCAAATAATTATGTTCAGTTATGCACTCAATACTTGGTCGGGAATACTTTTGCAGAAATGACTGCTTCAATGCGGCGTGGCATGGAGGCAATCAGCCTGTGGCACTGCTCAGGTGTTATGGAGGCCCAGGATGCTTCGATAGCGGCCTTAAGCTCATCCAGAGTGTTGGGTCTTGCGTCTCTCAACTTTCTCTTCACAATGGCCACTATACGATACAAAAATTAGGAAGCCATGCTCCCCCCCCCCCCCCCTTACATACAAGAATTAAGTTGCCATGTGCCCCAAGATTAAAAAAATAAGAAGTCACATCCTTCCGGATAAAATAGTTCAGTAGCTAGGTGCCAATGATAGATACACACCATAAGCTATAGCCCATATAATTCCTGGGTGCTCTAGCCAATGGGTACTGGAAGAACCAATGTAATGCAAGACTAAAGGTGCCCATACATCTAGCAATGAATGGGAAGACCGACTAAGACAGATCTCTCTCTTATTGAATCTGATCAGAGAGAGATCTGTTGGCTGCCCATACACCGCAGGCCGATTCCTGATTGATTTCAGCATGACAAAAACTCCTTCGCCACTGTCCCCCCAAATGTTATTCCACCCCACCCCGTCTCCACTGTCTTCCCTGGTCAAATGCAGCCAGCCCACGGTAGCACCTCACATGCATCTGCAAGCACTCAGGGAGTGCATGCTTGTTGTTGCACTAATTTTCATCCAATTCAATAAAATGATTGAATCAGATGGTTAAATCAGGCTGAAATATCGCTAAATGTATGGCCAGCATAAGCGGTTGGCTCTCCACATGTGAAATTCAATCATATTTTTAATGTTGCATATACAATTTTCCAAAGTTTTGAGACTGAAAAGGGTCCCTTTCTCAAGGTCCCACTCCTCTGTCCTCCTCCCTTCCCCTGACCTACTGGCCCTACTCCCCTGTCCTCCCTTCCTCTAACCCCACTCCTCTGTCTTCCTTCCTCTGTCCTTTGTCCTCCTCTCTTCCTCTGACCCACAGGATGAGGGGTCTAGGTGGACCTTCTTTACTGCTCTGTCCTTTACAAGAAATGGAATTCTCCTCTTACCTGGGGATGTGAGGGATGGCTGATTCTCCATCATGATGTCCTTATACAGATCCTTGTGTCCTTCTGAATATTGCCACTCGCCCATGGCATCTTTCATCTCCTCCTTAAGTACGTTCCGATCTTCCATCACAATGTTCTTATTTTGATCCTTCTGCCCTCCCGGATGTTCCCCCTCCTCCTGCAATGCCGTGATTTGGGCACAGTGAGCCACAATACAGGGAATGGGCTTATTTGTAATAGAGTACAAAATATTACAGCTGAACGTCACCAGATTGGCAAAACATGCCAAGTATACAGGGCCTCGGGTTCATCCCCTCAACAGCAAAGCTAAGGGCCTCACTAGATGTTAAAGATTTGGAAATATATTACAGTACAATAAGACCAAAGAAATAATATGAAACTTGACATGTGATCACTATTGTGGTCTATAAACCCATTAACGATGTAAACATTATTTCAGCTTGTTTATGATGGAATGTGAGTGTGACCGGGCACATGCGCAGAGGGTTGCAGGCAGGACTTCTCTGTAGCACCCGTTAGTTAACGTGCTAAAGGACTATTACCATGTAAAAACATAAACTAGCCCTGGTGAATAACTGATGGTTACCAGGGGTGTATGTTATATCTGTATGCCTCAATTTTTTATTCATGAATTTATACAGTATAGCGCTAAAATCATCTTTCGCAGCACTTTACACAGCATAGATTCTTGTCACCTACTGTCCCTCAGAAAGGCTCATGGTGTCATCCCTACCATAAACATATATGTACATCATAGTTTAAGGTTTTTGGAGAAGCTAATTAACATATCTCTATATTTTTGAAATGGGGGAAGAGACTGAAGTTCCTAAAGGAAACCCATTCAAACATAGAGAGGACATACATACATCCATGCAGACTGTGACCTGGCCCAGATTTAAACTGGGGATCCAGCACTGCAATGCATTAGTGATATCCACAACACCACCATGCTAATCTGATAGATTAGATACAATGAAAAAAAGTATCAAAGTAGTGATAAAATAATGCATGGATTGCAACTTAGAAGTACAAACTCAACATTGTAGTAGGAAATCACTTAGTTCTGAAATCCTTGCAAATGGCCAATGACCATTTACCTGTTTATATTCAGGGACAACAAAGTGCAGTTCTTGGCAGACTGAGTGGAACAGAACATCGGGGGTGAAATGGCATAGTCTGCAGGGAAATGGCTGAAGTGGGGTTGCTACAAAAACAGGTGCCAATAGCCACCAACTACAACTAGCTCTGGAAAACGTTGGGACCAGACACTCCAGGTGCATTTTGGAGATCATGTGGAGGTCCTTGCTCATTTTACAGAGGAAAATAAAAAGGCAGAATTAGTACAGTCCTGGCCAAAAGTTTTAAGACTGTCAAAAATATTGGAAATGAGAAAAGTTGCTGCTTTTATAATAGCAATTTGCATATACTCCAGAATGTTATGAAGAGTGTTCAGATGAATTGCATAGTCCTTCTTTGCCTTGAAAATTAACTGAATCCCAAAAAAACATTTGCAGTGCATTTCATTGCTGTCATTAAAGAGGAACTCCAGCCTAAACAAACATACTGTCATTAAGTTACATTAGTTATATTAATTAAAATAGATAAGTAATATAATATGTTACCCACACTGTTTTAAAAGAACAGGCACATTTTTTATTTCATGATGGCAGCCATCTTTTTGGTTGAAAGGAGGTGACAGGGTACATGAGACACAGTTCCAACTGTCCTGTGTCCTGAGCACCTCTCCCAGTTGCTAGGCAACGTGATTAACAACATAGGAAATCCCATCATGCTCTGCACAGCATCAGGGGAAAACCGCCCGGGCTTTTTTTCTTTGATGGGTGGAGCTTAGGTAAAAATGCAGCTAAAAATGATGCTTTGGTAAGAAAAAAAAGTTCTGATGCTGTGAAACTGTTAAAGAAACACCAAGCCTTTTCAGTTCTGCTGAGTAGATTTTTAGTCCGGAGGTTCACTTTAAAGGACCTGCTGAGATCATTTCAGTAATCGTCTTGTTAACTCAGGTGAGAATGTTGATGAGCACAAGGCTGGAGATCATTATGTCAGGCTGATTGGGTTAGAATGGCAGACTTGACATGTTAAAAGGAGGATGATGCTTGAAATCATTGATCTTCTATTGTTAACCATGGTGACCAGCAAAGAAACACATGCAGCCATCATTGCATGAAAATAGCTTCACATGCAAGGATATTGTGGCTACTAAGATTGCACCTAAATCAACAATTTATAGGATCATCAAAAACTTCAAGGTAAGAGGTTAAATTCTTGTTAAGAAGGCTTCAGGGCGTCCAAGAAAGTCCAGCAATCGCCAGGGTCATCTCCTAAAGAAGATTCAGCTGCGGGATCGGAGTGCAACCAGTGCAGAGGTTGCTCAGGAATGGCAGTAGGCAGGTGTGAGCGCATCTGTACGCACAGTTAGGCAAAGACTTTTGGAAGATGGCCTGGTGTCAAGAAAGGCAGCAAAGAAGCCACTTCTCTCCCAAAAGAAATCAGGGACAGATTGATCTTCTGCAGAAAGTATGGTGAATGGACTGCTGAGGACTGGGACAAAGTTATATTCTCCGATGAAGCCCCTTTCTAATTGTTTGGGGCATCTGGAAAAAGTCTTGTCAGGAGAAGAAAAGGTGAGCGCTAACATCAGCCCTTTGTCATGCCAACAGTAAAGCATCCTGAGACCATTTATGTGTGGGGTTGCTTTTCATCCAAGGGAGTGGGCTCACTCACAATTTTGCCAAAAACCACAGCCATGAATAAAGAATGGTACCAAAACACCCTCCAACAGCAACTTCTTCCAACAATCCATCAACAGTTTGGTGAAGAACAATGCATTTTCCAGCACGATGGAGCACCGTGTCATAAGGCAAAAGTGATAACTAAATGGCTCGGGGACCAAAAGTTTAAGTTTTGGGTCCATGGCCTGGAAACTCCCCAGATCTTAATCCCATTGAGAACTTCTGGTCATTCCTCAAGAGGCGGGTGGAGAAACAAAAAACAACTAATTGTGAGAAACTCAAAGAAGTGATTATGAAAGAATGGGTTGCTATCATTCAGGAATTGGCCCAGAAGTTTATTGCATGCATGCCAAGTCGAATTGCAGAGGTCCTAAAAAAGAAGGGCCAACACAGCAAATACTGACTCTTTGCATAAATCTCATGTAATTGTCAATAAAAGCCTTTGAAACGTATGACGTGCTTATAATTATATTTCAGTATGTCACATAAACAACTGAAACAAAGATCTAAAGCAGTTTAGCAGCAAACTTTGTGAAAACTAATATTTTTGACAGTCTCAAAACTTTTTGCCAGGACTGTAGTATGTTACAGATCATCTCCAGTAGAAATAGATTCTGCTAGTGCAGCCATGGGCAAACTCGGCCCTCCAGCTGTTACAAGTCCCACAATGCATTTGCCTTTATGAGTCATGACTGTGGCTGTCAGACTCCTGCAATGCATTGTGGGACTTGTAGTTCCTTAACAGCTGGAGGGCCAAGTTTGCCCATGCCTGTGCTAGTGTGTATGCAGATTTCATGACCACACCCTAGAACTGCTGCCAAAGTCACCCACTCTACACATCACAATGGATTGTTGTGCCCATAAGTTAATGATATGTACACTAGATATTAGAAGAATCTGACACACATCACAAGGCACCACCATGCCATTACTGGATACATCCCATAATTCCCAGCACTGCTCACCTTTCTTGTCAGCAGCTGAATCAACTCATTGGTGACTTCTAGGATCTTCTGCTTGCTTTTTTGGGATATCAGGAAGTGACATAAAGGCACTGTGATCGTCACCCGATAACCAGGCTTCACAAGTGGAAAGACCTGTATTGGAAGAGCAAAAGCATGAAATTCCCAGAAACCTCCTCACCTCTCCAGTTAGGTGTGTCTTAACGGTCATAAGGTTATTGTCATTTGACCCTCCCAGAATCTTCCTCACCTCTCCAGTCAGCAGGTAGATGATCTCCAAAGTGAGATTAAATATTCTCTCAGACGTTCGACTCCAGTCCTCGTCCATCCTCATTGACATGGTCTTGTGGTCTATACAGGAGGCTCCTCTCTGTAAAGGGATAATATGAGGTGGGACATATCTGGACTGTAAATGTATGGGTTTTATATCTGGATGGGGATACATGACAAGGCTGCTTCTGCTATACTTGCTTGTGACGCAAATTGTCCATATCACTGGAGGAAGAACTGATCACCTTGTTAGGCCAATAGAGAGGACCAACCACTCTATTGGCCATGCAGAACACTACTTGACTTTTCATACAAATCCCAGCATGTCCCTCCAGGTACTTATCTACAAGTCCCAGAATTACATTTCTGCTACATGAACCAGGACCCTCTGTCTCCCACCTCTGTACTGCATACTCTTCTCCCCTCCTCATACAAAGTTTTCTCTTCTTAACCCGAGCAGTCCCAAACCCTCTCACATCTAGTAATGTACAGCACTCTATAAAAGCTGAGGGTGTATGGTGAATAATCAGTATTCAGTGATAGAGCAGATACCAGGAGATGAAACATGGGCACACCTGACACTCACATGATACCAACCCTCCCAGCTACCTTCCTCCTTGTACAGCCCACTACATGTCTAGTGTTCTCGTGTGCAGTCCCCCACCCCCAGGTACACCTATGAGCCCCACTACTTATCTATCCCCAGCCTTATTACCATTAACCTACCCACCACAAAAAAGCAACCCCATGCAAATCTGGTACGAGGAAAGCATTCGACATCACCCCTGATTACTTTGATGGCAGCTGTCCAATGATAGAGCTTCCTCAGTCCTCTGTGTTACAGTCATGTCAGATCATAATCTGATGATCAGGGCAGACAGGATCACTTCTGTCGGTGGGCAATGGCCACTGGAGTAGGTGGTGAGTATACAGAACACTTACTTCCTGGCAACTCTGCAGAGCATGAGGCAGGTATACCGTACTGGGGGAGATTCTGTGTATGGAGGGAACAATGAGGGGACTGCATGTGAAGAAGGGGGTGCTGAACAGGGGAATATATATGTTGGGAGTAGGTATCAAACTTCATGCAGGGTGTGGGAAACCCCAGACATAAGGGATGCATGTAAGGGCGATCTGATAATACTATTAGGGGCTGCAGCATGAAGGGCACTGTACAGAGAAGGATTAGCAGGTAGGGGAGGCCTTGTACATGGAGGGGGCTGCAGTATACTGTACATAGATAGGGAGATAAGCATGTTAGGGGAGATCTGATAATACTATTAGGGGCTGCAGCATGCAGGGCACTGTACAGAGAGGGATTAGCAAGCAGGGGGAGGCCCTGTGTACTGAGGGGCGTGCAGTATGGGGGAAGGGCATGCACATAGATAAGGAGAGGGGCATATTAGGGGGGACCTAATACGATTCTGCAGCAATGCATGCAGGGCACTGTACAGAGAGGGAATAGCAGGCAGGGGGAGGCTCTGTACATGGAGGGGGCTGCAGTATACAGTACATAGATAGGAAGTAGAGCATATTAGGGGAGATCTGATAATACTATTAGGGGCTGCAGCATGCGGTGGACTGTACACTGAGGCATTGGCAGGCAGGTGGAATCCTGTACATGGAGGGGCTGAATAGAGAAGAGGAAAGTACAAACAAGTGTAGAGAACACAATACAACTGCAAGTGAATATTTTGCTCTTCGATGACCAGAATTTACAAGTACAAAACCAGAACTTCTCACAAGGTCAAACTAATGAATTTCTCAGGCTGTCATATACTTCATTATTACATTCAGACTCTGATTAGCCCTGTGCCAGTTTCAGGTCTAGCCCTGCTAGTTCTGATCACTGCACAGCAATATAAATAAATAAAAACAAGGAAGAGGAATGTTAGGTCACGTCTGTAGCGCACACCTAGAAGGGTCTGCATCATGGGGGGGATTATACCGGGGTCACACAGAGGGCAGTTTGCATGGGTTGGAGTTTGCACATGAAGGGGCTGCTCATGGCATTAGGGCACTATTTCCACCCTGATCGCCGCCATAGTCACTGGGCACAAATCTACTATTGAAAATATTATTTACCTCGGATAAACCCAGCAACGTCTTCTCTGTGCGTCCGCCCACTTCACCTCTATCTTCCTGCTTGTGCCTTCAGATTATTAGTGCCAGCAGCGCCACCTTGTGGAGAATACACTAACTGCAGCCTTTACTGTAGCATTTTCACAACTTCCTTACCTGCCTGGACTGGGCACATACTTTTTACTATACTATATATAATATACTATGCTATATGGAGCTCCTATGGCTGACTAACCTATACTGGATCACCTATGGCTGACCAACCTATACGGGGCACCAATGGCTGGTTAACTTATACTGGGTCACCTCTGGCTTGTTAATCTATACTTTGGGAACTTATAACTGATTAACCTATACTGGGGCACCTATGGCTGGTTAACCTATACTGGGGCACCTATAGCTGACCAACCAACCTATACCAGGGCACCTGTGGCTGGTTAATCTATACTAGGTCACCTATGGCTGGTTAACCTATACTGGGTCACCTCTGGTTAACCTATACTTTGGGAACTTATCGCTGGCTAGCCTATACTGGGGCACCTATAGCTTACTACCTATACTAGGGGACTGAATACTGCATCATAAATACAGTGTTTTGCAAAAGTATTCAGCCCCCTTGAAGTTTTCCACATTTTGTCATATTACTGCCACAAACATGAATCAATGTTATTGGAATTCCACATGAAAGACCAATACAAAGTGGTGTACACGTGAGAAGTGGAACGAAAATCATACATGATTCCAAACATTTAAAAAAAATATCTGCAAAGTGGGGTGTGCGTAATTATTCAGCCCCCTGAGTTAATACTTTGTAGAAGAACCACCTTTTGCTACAATTACAGCTGCCAGTCTTTTAGGACTCTCCAGCTGTGCACATCTAGAGACTGAAATCCTTGCCCATTCTTCTTTGCAAAACAGCTCCAGCTCAGTCAGATTAGATGGATAGCATTTGTGAACAGCAGTTTTCAGATCTTGCCACAGATTCCCGATTGGATTTAGATCTGGACCTTGACTGGGCCATTCTAACACATAGATATGTTTTGTTTTAAACCATTCCATTGTTGCCCTGGCTTTATGTTTAGAGTCGTTGTCCTGCTGGAAGGTAAACCTCCGCCCCAGTCTCAAGTCTTTTGCAGACTCCAAGAGGTTTTCTTCCAAGATTGCCCTGTATTTGGCTCCATCCATCCTCCCATCAACTCTGACCAGCTTCCCTGTCCCTGCTGAAGAGAAGCACCCCCAGAGCATGATGCTGCCACCACATTTGACAGTGGGGATGGTGTGTTCAGAGTTATGTGCAGTATTAGTTTTCCGCCACACATAGTGTTTTGCATTTTGGCTAAAAAGTTCCATTTTGGTCTCATCTGACCAAAACACCTTCTTCCACGTTTGCTGTCCTCCACATGGCTTGTGGCGAACTGCAAACAGGACTTATGCTTTTCTGTTAACAATGGCTTTCTTCTTGCCACTCTTCCATAAAGGCCAACTTTGTGCAGTGCACAACTTATAGTTGTCCTATGGACAGATTTCCCCCCCCCCCCCCCCTGAGCTGTAGATCTCTGCAGCTTCTTCAGAGTCACCATGGGCCTCTTGACTGCATTTCTGATCAGCGCTCTCCTTGTTCGGCCTGTGAGTTTAGGTGGACGGCCTTGTCTTGGTAGGTTTACAGTTGTGCCATACTCCTTCCATTTTTGAATGATCGCTTGAACAATTCTCTGTGGGATGTTCAAGGCTTTGGAAATCTTTTTGTAGCCTAAGCCTGCTTTAAATTTCTCAATAATTGTATCCATGACTTGTCTGTTGTGTTCTTTTGGACTTCATGGTGTTGTTGCTCCCAATATTCTCTTAGACAACCTCTGAGGCCGTCACAGAGCAGCTGTATTTGTACTGACATTAGATTACACACAGGTGCACTCTATTTAGGCAATAGCACTCATCAGGCAATCATAGCTCCCAACTGTCCCTCTTTCGGAGGGACCGTCCCTTTTTGGGAGCCCTGTCCCTCTGTCCCTGTTTCCTCCTCATTTGTCCCTCTTTCAGGACTCTGTCCCTCTTTCTGTGGAAATATATGTAGTTCTCTACTAAAAATGTGTTTGATTGACTCTAAACTTTTTTCCCACCCTTTAAATTGATATATTACTAATTGTAAAGTGTTAATATGAAGGAAAATGAACCAGGATAGAAAGGACCAGTGAGGTTTGAATTATAAAACAACATATTTTTCTTATGAAATCTTTATGGCATGCGTGACTAGGGGCGTGGTGGGGGTGTTACCAGGGGTGTGGCTTAAGTGTCCCTTTTTCTCATCTCAAAAAGTTGGGAGGTATGGGCAATGTCTATGGGCAACTGACTACACTCAGACCAAAGGGGGCTGAATAATTACGCACACCCCACTTTGCAGTTATTTGTAAAAAATGTTTGAAATCATGCATGATTTTCGTTCCACTTCTCACGTGTACACCACTTTGTATTGGTTTTTCACGTGGAATTCCAATAAAATAAATTCATGTTTATGGCAGTAATATGACAAAATGTGGAAAACTTCAAGGGGGCCGAATACTTTTGCAAACCACTGTAGTTTGCAAGCACGCAGTGGAGGGCGCACAATTTCTACACCCTCACTCTGGGAACAATTCAGCCTAGAAAGTGCCCTGTGAAAGACAATAATAAAAAAAAACTAGTCATTCACCTGAAACAGGCAACATTTTTAACATTTAGATAATCTCAGTTTTCTGCACGCGTTTTTCTGCGTACTTTTTCTGCACACTAACTGTGTTTGCCTGCAGGAAAACGCACACATTTTTTCACTGCAGCTAATGTAATTGATAGAGAAAACTGACAAAATGTGCAGTCATCATGCAGAATGTCCATTTTTTTTTCTGTGCGCGAAAAACATCATGTGTGAACTAGCCCATTGGTTAACATGAGTTTTTCTGTGCAGAAAACGCGCACAGTCAAGTGTGTTCCGTGCCTCAGGTCCTATATAGAATTAAGCGCTTCAGAAGTGTGTTGGATGGACACGGCTCATCATAATCGGCAATTGCTGGATCTACAGCAATCCAGTGAACATTCCTTCACTTAGTCTCACTGGCATCATAGCTGGTATGCAATATGGCTCTTGGAGCAAACCGATGAAAATCTGTGTTTGTGCACATTTGTATCTGGGTTATTGATATGATATACTGCCAGTATACTGGCAGTGATGGGTGTCTCCCAGTTGAGTGATGGTACAGCTCATGTCACACCTGACAGCAGGGAGTACAACACAGTATACATGTGAAGAAACGTACTACACACACTAGATTGTGGTTGCCGACAAACGAGTCATCCCTAAGGGTTAGCGACAAGTGAGCATTGCTGGCGCACATTTGAATGCAGTGATAGCACAATTACATTGTTCCTATCTGATCAGTACTGGAACCCTAAAAATGAGGACCCGGAAATGCAAGATATGCAACATGCAAGTAGTTTGAATGGATTCGTTTTTTAGTCACTGTTTGGTACAAACAATAGACACTGATTATCATCTGAACTGATCCCCCACAACGGATCGGTCTACATGGGAGATAATCAGGGCCGGATTTTACCTACAGGATCCGTAGGCTCATGCCTACAGGCGACCTGTGTGTAAGAAGCAGCTCACAAAGTCTCCCCCTTCTCTCCCTCCCTCTTCAGAGTGCAAGCGGAGTGTTATTTGCAGCCGAGAACTCACTGGCACTGACGTTCCAGCAATGACAGATTCTCTCTTCTGCAGTGGACAACACTTGGCTATCTATAGCAGGGGCACATCTGGGTATTTATAAGGGAGAAGGGAAGCACATCTGCCTACCTATAAAGGAGGGGGGCACAGAGTAGTGTGGCCAGTGTTAAGGGGCAGAGTTTAGGGCACCAGAGCCTATGTGTCTATAGGCTCCTGAGCTGTAAATTCAGCCCTGGGTATAGTCACTGTCTTCTATGGTGAGGTCCTGATGAGAAGTGCTAGCTAAGGAAAGTTCTGGATTTATGTTGCACATTGGATTAGCTAAAGATATCTGCAGAGGTGACACTTTGGCTGATATTGGCTGACCATCTGCTGGATGATGGTTATTCCCAGCCATATTTATTACCTTTTAAACAATAACTGTTGCCTGGCTGTCCTGCTGATCTTATATGCATCAGTAGTATCTGAATTGCACACCTGAAACAAGCATGCAGCTAATGTTGTCAGATTTTTGTCAGAACATCTGATCCGTATTGCTTGGTTCAGAGTCTATGGCTAAAAGCATTAAAGGCAGAGGATCATCAGGACAGCCAGGCAATTTGCATGTGTAAAAGGAAATAAATATGGCAGCCGCCCATATCCCTCACTTTAGGCCCGTCACAATGCTGCATTGCAGTGCCCTCCCCCATCACAGAGGCCATTAGTCTCTATGAGACTAGCTACACTACCTACGGTGAGTCAATGACGCAGAGGCGATGCAGACTTGGCAGTGCATTGCTGAGCGGGTACCATGTGGCAGGCCTTTGAATTGGAGTCTATGGCACCACAACAATCTATTTAGATCTGATTTTCGATAGTTTTCCTGATTGATTTTGTACAGAAGTGATCAGAAATCAGATTGGACCTGTTGGAAATAATTGATTCGACTGTTAATCTGATGGGAAATTGCATTGTGTGTACAAGGCATTAAAGTACAGTAAAACTGACAACTGCATAAAGTGACAAATACAATTTTATTAACACAGGAAGCAATATATTTTATTATTACATCTCCTATTTACACACAACAAAGTGCAGCACAATTCCTTGCAGGGGGAACACTAAAAAAGTTTCTTTTGATGCAAGCCTGGCTTCAGGTGCATAGAGAGGTAATTTGCATATTCAGTAGTGGTGCATTGTGGGTAACCACAGATGTTCACTTAAAGTTGAATTACCGCAAAGTCCTTCTGTTTTAAGAAGGCAAATCACACCAAGCATTGCTTTTTAGTAGGAGGGCTTTTCGGTCTCTTTTAGCCCCCTATACTCTCCTAGTGGTTTTGGGTCACCCGGCGCTGCTTGGTTACTGTGTTGTACTGGTCCAAGCCCTATCCCCATACAGCCATATCACTCCCTACCATGCACTGAAGAGGACCAAAAGTTCCAAACTGGCTGTCTGCATGTGGAGTTGGTGTAGCACTGTGAAATGTATAAGCTTTAGGCTTGCTAGACATCAGCAGTTCAGGGTGCTAGCCTGGCTTCAGAGGCATAAAGAGATAATTTGCATATTCAGTGGCAGTGCACTGTGGGTAACCACACATGTTCACTTAAAGGGGTTCTCTGGTATGTATAAGAAAGATAAAACTGACACTTACCTGGGGCTTCACCATTTCAGCTGGATTTCCATTGGCTGCAGGACTTTCTTCTCCTCTAACACCTGGGTTTTCCCGGACAAACCTGCCATCAACTTCACACTGGTGGCGAGTTAATTTCCACCTTACAGTTCCTCTTTAACGTTTAACTGTCTGTGAGAAAACGCGGAAAAGCCGCCGCGAGTACTCAGAGTAAGGCGGCTGATTCCGCGTTCAACATGGCAGCTTGCGCGCATGGGCCTGCATCCACTAGCCTGACGGAGCGCGGAGAAACCGCCGCATGCCCAGTGAACAAGGCGGCGGATTCCGCGTCCGACGCGGCGGTTTGCACGCATGGGCCTACCACTAGCAGTATGGCTGAACGCGGGGAAACCGCCGCATGCTCTGACAGCGGTGCGGCTGGCCCTGCGTTCAAACCAACAGATGCATTACAACACGTCTGGTGTGGCTGGGACTGATAGTCCACACAGGTTCAGAAGGACGCGCTCGCGCGCGCTGAGAGGCAGAGCCTTTATGGCAGTCAGAAGGATGTCAGCTGATCTAGCAGATCAGCTGACAATTCTATCAGGTTTCATTGGTCCAGCACTTAGGGGAGGCGCTGGAGAGCGCTTGTGTATATATACTGGGTGCTGGTCATTTCTCTGGTGTCTGGCGTTGCGATGACTACGTGGTAGGTAGTACTCAGACCTTGTCAGTGTCTGTGATATTATCTAGACCAGTTCCTGGGTGTTGATGATCAAAGGACCTCACACCTCAGTCTAGGGAAAACTGTATATTATCTGTGTTATTATTTAGACCAGTTCCTAGGTGTTGATGACCAGGGACCTCACACCTCAGACTAGGAATTAGCTTTACCATCTAGTTATACTCAGACCAGTTCCAGGGTATTGATGATCAAGGAGCTCACACCCAAGACTAGGCATTGTTGATTATTTGTTATGACCTTCTGCTTTCCTGACTACTCTTCTGATCTCTGATTAGGTACTTCGCTATATCTGATACTCTGTTGCCGAACTCTGCTTGTCTTAGGATTCCGCATCTGTCTCCTGTCTCTGTCCCTGATCTGTCTGTCTGTTGCCGACCCGGCTGGCCCGACCTCGAGAGCTATCTCCTCAGTCACGAGATAGCTCACAGACCTGTGGGTGACACCCTTCCTTGGTGTCACTCACACTCTGTCCTTCCTACTCCTAGCCTGACCCCTCCCTCGGGAGAGTCTCAGGCTTGCGGAAGGAACGTGTTACTGTGCAGTACTCCTTACTGCTGTGCACCTGCTCCTCAGGTGCAGTCCTCAAAGTATTTCTGTTGCACCAAGCACTCTTATTATCCAGGTGTCCAGACGTTAGAGATATATCTGATTATCAGTGATACTGCAGATCATCAATAATCGGGTATATATCTGTATTCTCGGTGATACTGCAGATCACCGGTAATCAGACCCTCTCTGTGTTACACCAATCGTTACACTGTCTCTGCTCAATGCAGGTCTAACAACTGTACCAGAGCTAAATATCTATGAACTATTGACCTTTTTTTTTAATCTATTCTCTGCACTCAGAAGCTCTTCTCTGTTAAAGAGTTTTATGGCTATAATTCCTTATCAGTGAGTGTTATGCTAAAAATTCATCAAGAGTCCAACTGGAGAGAAACTGTCACTTGCATGCCTGAAGGTTAACTCTTTTGTGCAGAAAGAGAAAAAAAAGGAACAAAGCCTAGTTATTAATATGTTTGGCACTTTTGATACATATTTATCTCACCTTGCCACAAGTCACCTCGCATACACTTTAACTCTACCTTCATATCTCTTCTTGTTCGATTACTGCACCCTGCTCCAGCTATGGGAACCACACCCACCAAACTTAAAACAGGCCAGTTTCAGACTATAGATTGGCGGCCAGGGGCCGAAAAACACCACACTGGCAAAAACAGGCCAACAGGGATTACCGCGTTAGTATGCAATAATTCCCTTCTGGCTCAGATCCAAACAGGAGGTGACGCTCGCTTGCGGTCACTTCCGGTTTCCGAAATACAGAAGTGCACAAAAGCACACCAAACCGCCACTGCCATCATTTTTAAAATCCCTGCATCGTCACAGACTTACATGACTTCCGGGCTGCCGCAGAGGTCCCGCGGCAACATCAGTATGCGTTCGCAGTAGATCGGGGACTTCCGGCACACCGCACGCTGTATAAAAGCAGGCTTTCATTAGCATAGCGGTGAGGTGTGGTAAAATGATCCACCACACCGCACCAGTGTGAAAGGCCCTCAGACTACTCACTAGTAACCTGATTCCCATCTTTTCGGTGCTCTGCTAGTAGAGTCTGCTACAGCCTTTACATCATCCCACAGCCAGGGACCTTGTTTAGTGAAAAAGAACGCTGAGAGAATACATTCCTGGTTACTCAGGGAGTAATCTGAGGACATACATTGGATGTTTCCGGTATTCAGCAGGAGAAGAGTACAGCAGAGCAAATAATAGGCTGCTGTGCTAATGACAGCTCCCCTAACATAATAGAATATTAAAGGCAAGCTGTATACTTGCCTGGCTGTCAGTAGAGCACACAAAAGTAACCATGAAAGGAGAGAGGAATTGTGCCAGAAGGATCTCGCCACTAAAGGCCAAAAGAGGAAAAAAAAAAATCAGCAGGTGACTCCGCCTACTTTTCCTACAGCTTTTGGGTAGGGAAAAATGGTATTTTCACGAACTGGCATCAGTATCAATGAGCGTGTGTTCTTTTCATGTGGTTAATTGCATTTTGTTTCGCAGCAAACGATTTCCCACACTTTGAACATGAATAGGGACGCTCGCCTGTGTGAATTCTTTGGTGCCTAAGAAGGTATTTTTTGCAGCTGAAGCTTTTCCCGCAGGCTGAACAGGAAAAAGGACGCTCAGTAGTGTGACTGCTCTGGTGCGCAAGAAGAGATTCCTTCCGAGTGAAGCTTTTCCCACACTCTGAACATGAAAAGGGAGACTCGCCTCTGTGGCTTCTCTCGTGGGTAAGAAGGTGATTTTTCTGCATGAAACGCTTCCCACACTCTAAACAGGAAAAGGGACGCTCACCTGTGTGACTTCTCAGGTGTGTCAGGAATTGATACCTATACATGTAACTTTTCCCACACTCTGAACAAGAAAATGAACACTCACCTCTGTGACTTCTCTCATGAGTAAGAAGATTATTTTTTTGATTAAAACCTTTCCCACACCATGAACATGAAAAAGGGCGCTCACCCGTGTGAGTTCTCTGGTGTGTATGAAGCTGAGATTTCTGAACAAAACATTTCCCACACACTGAACATAAAAATGGCCGCTCCCCTGTGTGCACCCTCTGATGTACTATGAGAAAGGATTTCGTTTTGAAACGTTTACCACATTCAGAACATGAAAATCTCCTCTCACCTTCGTGACTAACAGCAAAAGGTCTACTGGAGGAAGATTGCTCAGGATTAGATGCACTGTCTGATCTATCAGCACCGTGACAGCTTGTATAGATATTTGGGATAACCGGACGTGCTGTGCCATAAGATTCCTCAGGGTTAAGGCAATCTGGTGATCGCTCATTATAATAAAGTCTGTGAGGTAAATTTCCAATAATGGGGTTTCCTGCTTGAAAATATTGTGTGATGCCATCATCTTCTGTATTGTAATCTGGAGGAAGAATAAGATGTCCCTCTGAGGTGTTACCAATATCTTGTCCATCTACTGGGGAAATAATATCACAGTGAAAAGCACATTCATAGTTACTGCTTTGTACAGTGGAGTCATATAGGTTGCAGCTATTAGCTGAAAGTTGTCAGAGGTCTAGCATAAAAATAGATAAAACTGAAAATTCAATAAATTAAAAAGAATTAGAAACTACTGTATGAACATATACTGAGAGCACTGTTATAGTACGAAATGGAGGTGGGCCTTTCATATGGTGTACAGCAGGGCTGCCCAATAAGTTGATCGTGATCTACCTGTAGATCGCGACCGCCTGATTGGTAGATCGCAGCCTTATGGCCGCGTCCAATTGAATTTTGCGGCTGACTGATAGCGTAGCGCGGCAAATCAGGGGAGAAGAGAGGCGCGGCTGAGAGGCCAGGGGCGGCTCTGCCATGACGCAGTGTCATGGCTGGGGGCGTGCCGCTGGAAGCAAAACTTCTGCCTCCACTCACGCTGCCTGCCGGAGCCTCCCTCAGCCGCCGAATTGCATATCTGCCCTCCAGGCAGCCGCGGCTGAGGGGGTGAAGACCAGGACGCCACCGCTGGAGCTGGAGGGAGGTAAGCATGCCCACCCTGTACTGCATGCACATATACCCAGCTATCCTATACTAAGGGCACATATACCCAGCTATCCCATACTAAGGGCACAAATACCCAGCTAACCTATACTAAGGGCACATATATCCAGCTATCCTATACTAAGGGCACATATACCCAGCTAACCTATACTAAGGGCACATATACCCAGCTAACCTATACTAAGGGCACATATACCCAGCTAACCTATACTAAGGGCACATATACCCAGCTAACCTATACTAAGGGCACATATACCCAGCTATCCTATACTAAGGGCACATATACCCAGCTAACCTATACTGCATGCACATATACCCAGCTATCCTATACTAAGGGCACATATACCCAGCTATCCTATACTAAGGGCACAAATACCCAGCTAACCTATACTAAGGGCACATATATCCAGCTATCCTATACTAAGGGCACATATACCCAGCTAACCTATACTAAGGGCACATATACCCAGCTAACCTATACTAAGGGCACATATACCCAGCTAACCTATACTAAGGGCACATATACCCAGCTAACCTATACTAAGGGCACATATACCCAGCTAACCTATACTAAGGGCACATATACCCAGCTAACCTATACTAAGGGCACATATACCCAGCTAATCTATACTCTGGGCACATATACCCAGCTAATCTATACTCTGGGCACATATACCCAGCTAACCTATACTAAGGGCACATATACCCAGCTATGCTATACTAAGGGCACATATACCCAGCTAATCTATACTCTGGGCACATATACCCAGCTAACCTATACTAAGGGCACATATACCCAGCTATGCTATACTAAAGGCACATATACCCAGCTAACCTATACTAAGGGCACATATACCCAGCTAACCTATATAAGGGCACATATACCTAGCTAACCTGGCGGCTCTGCCATGACGCAGTGTCATGGCTGGGGGTGTGCCGCTGGAAGCAAAACTTCTGCCTCCACTCACGCTGCCCGCCAGAGCCTCCCTCAGCCGCCGAATTGCATATCTGCCCTCCAGGCAGCCGCGGCTGAGGGGGTGAAGACCAGGACGCCACCGTTGGAGCTGGAGGGTGGTAAGCGTGCCCACCCTGTACTGCATGCACATATACCCAGCTATCCTATACTAAGGGCACATATACCCAGCTATCCTATACTAAGGGCACATATACCCAGCTATCCTATACTAAGGGCACATATACCCAGCTAATCTATACTCTGGGCACATATACCCAGCTAACCTATACTAAGGGCACATATACCCAGCTATGCTATACTAAGGGCACATATACCCAGCTAACCTATACTAAGGGCACATATACCCAGCTAACCTATATAAGGGCACATATACCTAGCTAACCTGGCGGCTCTGCCATGACGCAGTGTCATGGCTGGGGGCGTGCCGCTGGAAGCAAAACTTCTGCCTCCACTCACGCTGCCCGCCGGAGCCTCCCTCAGCCGCCGAATTGCATATCTGCCCTCCAGGCAGCCGCGGCTGAGGGGGTGAAGACCAGGACGCCACCGCTGGAGCTGGAGGGAGGTAAGCGTGCCCACCCTGTACTGCATGCACATATACCCAGCTATCCTATACTAAGGGCACATATACCCAGCTATCCTATACTAAGGGCACATATACCCAACTAACCTATACTAAGGGCACATATACCCAGCTATCCTATACTAAGGGCACATATACCCAGCTAACCTATACTAAGGGCACATATACCCAGCTAACCTATACTAAGGGCACATATACCCAGCTAACCTATACTAAGGGCACATATACCCAGCTATCCTATACTAAGGGCACATATACCCAGCTAACCTATACTGCATGCACATATACCCAGCTAACCTATACTAAGGGCACATATACCCAGCTAATCTATACTCTGGGCACATATACCCAGCTAATCTATACTCTGGGCACATATACCCAGCTAACCTATACTAAGAGCACATATACCCAGCTATGCTATACTAAGGGCACATATACCCAGCTAACCTATACTAAGGGCACATATACCCCGCTAACCTATATAAGGGCACATATACCTAGCTAACCTGTACTAAGGGCACATACCCAGCTAACCCGACCACATCTGGAATATGGAATTCAGTTCTGGGCACCACATTACAAAAATTATATTGCAGTTTTAGAGCAGGTGCAGAGACGAGCAACAAAATTGATACGTGGGATGGAAGGTCTCACTTACCAAGAAAGGTTAGATAAACTGGTTTTATTTAGTCTAGAGAAAAGACGCCTTAGAGGGGATCTAATTCACATGTATAAATACATCAGAGGGCAATATAATAGCTTGGCAGATGAGATTTTTGTCCCTAGGCCTTCTCAAAGGACTAGAGGACACGATCTGCGCATGGAGGAAAAACGTTTTAACCATTTATTTAGGAAAGGGTTCTTTACAGTAAAAGTGATTAAGATGTGGAATGCATTGCCACAGGAAGTTGTTATGGCAAACTCTATGCCTGCATTTAAAGGGGGCTTAGATGCTTTCCTTGTGTTGAAAGACATCCATGGCTACACTTACTAGGTAATGCCTAATGATGTTGATCCAGGGATTTTATCTGATTGCCATCTGGAGTCGGGAAGGAATTTTTTTCCCTTTTGGGGCTAATTGGACCATGCCTTGTAAGGGTTTTTCGCCTTCCTCTAAATCAACAGGGATATTTCATGGAGCAGGCTGGTGTTGTACTTTGTTCTCTGGTTGAACTCAATGAACGTATGTCTTTTTTTCAACCAAAATTACTATGTAACTATACTTCAGGCACATATGCCCAGCTAACCTATACTAAAGGCACATATACCCAGCTAACCTATACTACAGGCACATATGCCCAGCTAACCTATACTAAAGGCACATATGCCCAGCTAACCTATACTGAAGGCACATATCTAGCTAACCTATACTGAAGGGACCTATACCTAACTACTTTTTTTTGTGGGGGGGGGGGGGGGGGGGTTTACGGGTGCATTTAAAACGTTGGTAGATCTCCTGGCCTCTGCGAATTTAAAGTAGCTCGCTAGCTGAAAAAGTGTGGGCACCCCTGGTGTACAGCATCTCCTCCTCATTTGTTGGGAACATGATGTTATGTTAAGGAATGGAGATGGACCTTTTATATGGTGTACAGTATCTCCTCCTTATTTATTGGGGACATGATGTAAGACTGAGGAATGGAGATGGGCCTTCCATATGGTGTTCAGTATCTCCTCCTCATTTGTTGGGAACATGATGTTATACTGAGCAATAGAGATGGGCAGTATCGCCTCCTCATTTGATGGGAACATGATGTTATACTGAGGAATGGAGATGGGCCTTTCATATGGTGTACAGTATCTCCTCCTCATTTGTTGGGAACATGATCTTATACTGAGGAATGGAGATGGGCCTCTCATATGGTGTACAGCATCCCCTCCTCATTTGTTGGGAACATGATGTTATACTGAGGAAAAGAGATGGGCCTTTCATATGATGTACAGTATCTCCTCCTCATTTGTTGGTACTATAATGTTATACTGAGGAATGGAGATGGGCCTTTCATATGGATTATAGCATCTCCTCCTCATTTGTTGGGAACATGATGTTATACTGAGGAACGAAGATGGGCCTCTCATATGGTGTACAGTATCTCCTCCTCTTTTGTTGGTACTATGATGTTATACTGAGGAATGGAGATGGGCCTTTCATATGGTGTACAGTATCTCCTTCTCATTTGTTGGGAACATGATGTTATACTGAGGAATGGAGATGGGCCTTTCATATGGTGTACAGTATCTCCTCCTCATTTGTTGGGAACATGGTGTTATACTGAGAAAGATGGACCTTTCATATGGTGTACAGTATCTCCTCCTCAATTGTTGGGAACATGATGTTATATTGAGGAATGGAGATGGGCCTCTCATATGGTGTACAGTATCTCCTCCTCATTCTTTGGAAATATGATATTATATTTATAACAATAATAAGCATTCCCAAACTAATTATGAAATAGAGATCATGTTACTTTATATTACTTCACTTCCTTAAATCATTATTCTAAATTCACGGGGTACCATCTTGCCCTCACTCCTCCATATAAGCGAGAGGAGTTTCTTGTTCTAGAGACTGAAGAAGGAGAACCTTTGAATAATTTCTGCATTTGGTGTTTATTACTGACCTGTGGTGACCAGTGGAGGACTTTCCTTGCACAGCTCATCGGTAATCAAATATGTGTCTTCTGCTTCCTCTTTAGCTTCTTCTTTATTGGTAATTACATCGCCATCCTAATATAAGATTACAAAATAGAAGAATATTATTTTACAATCTCCACAAAGTTCCCTACAGATCATACAACATGGAGTCACTTTGGTATTTGGTAAGACTATTAGTACCACCCACCTGATGATGGTGGGGGATGGTGTGATCTTCCTGTGTACGATCCTGGAAATAAAGAGGACCTGTACATCTCTCTGGTGGGTCTCTGTTACTGGATCCATCTGTAGAAAACACACACTAACTGAGAGGGGAGGATAAGACTGTTGTACAGACTGAAGGAGGTGAATCTGTTACTTTTTTTTGTTGTTATTATACTTAGTCTTCATTACTGACCTGTGCTGAATTGTGAAGGAATTTTCTCTTTCTCACACGGCTCATCATCCATTACAGATGTGTGTTTTGGTTCTTCTTTAACGTCTGCTTTCATAATAATCACATCTTCACCCTAAATAAGACCACAAATACAAGATCATGTGTTTACAAGTTCCACACACCTCCCTGCAAAACAGACCACACAGAGACAATTCTGAGCTGAAGAATCTCTCTCTTCGACATACCTGATAATGGTGGGGGATGGTGTGATCTTCCTGTGGACAATCCCAGGAATAAAGAAGACCTGTACATTTCTCTGGTGGGGTTGTGCTCCTGGAGCCATCTGCAGGAAACACAAACACACTGACTGAGAAGGCGGAAGAGGAGACTGTTGGAGAAACTGAAAGACAACCTGGGATTTTGGAACACCTAATAAATGTTATCTTGAATTAAATTAACCTTCCTGGCGGTAAGTCCGAGCTGAGCTCGGGCTATGCCGCGCAGGAGGATTTCTCAGGCCCTACTGGGCCGATTTGCATAATTTTTCTTTTTGTACACGCAGCTAGCACTTTGCTATGTACTGCCTGATTGCCGCCGCTCCGCGCCGTTTCACCGCTACCCATGGCACGTTCAGAATGGGATTTCCGTATGGGCTTGATCGCCGGAGGCGATCGAAGAGGGTGGGGGGATGCCGCTGCACAGCGGCTGTCATGTAGCTAGCGCTAGGCTAGCTACATGATTAAAAAAAAATAAAAAAAATATTGCTGCGCTTCCCCCTGGCGGTTTTAATTGACCACCAGGATGGTTAACAGTTTTCAGTTTGTTAATCTATGAGGGAGGTAAGTCCAATGCAACATCCCCCTTTTTAAAAGGTTTTTAAATGTTTTTATACTTTTTGGCACCTCTGTTTTCTTACATTTAGTCTAGTCCACCCTTGGTGGAGTGGTGTACCCCCAAATTCTTCCTATCTACAGAGAGCGACTTCTTAAACCCGAGTGGAGTCAGGTTCTAATGCTCCCCCTCCGCCTTGATAGTGGTTGCCTGTGTGGTACCCCATGCTTGTGAGTATAATCTGTTTTCTTTTGCAACAATCTGCTATATTGACGTAAATACTACGCTATATTGGGCTCTCGGTTTCCTATCTCCATTTTAAAACCTGGGATTTCGTTCAGCATTTAGTGTTTAGTAGCAAATATGTGCCTGATGTACACTGAGAGCTGAAAGTGTAACAATGGGTAAGGCAGGTTTGTAGGTTGGTGTTTGGAAAGGGGTGGGAATACGAAATAAATATGACTAAGGAGCTCCTGACAGGTTAAAGTACATTGGACGGGTATATAGAGATGGGGACGATGGCAAAACTCACTAATGTAATCCAGTCCCCTTAGAGTTGTACGCAGGAATGATCAGACTCTTAATGGCACTTTGGTGAAGGTAGTGGGAAGACCTCCATTAGTACCACGTTAGCAACATTCAAGCTGGCGTCCAGCAAAAGCCCTATGCCACCATCCAGGGCACCCTACCACAAGGCTGCTACTCAATGCAGAACATTCATGCATTGCACTGTGATTATAGTTCACCAAGAATGTAGCCATACAACACGACCTTAAAAGGTGGACAAAATCATAAAGGCAGATGCTACAACAAGATTGTGCCCGCTCTTTTAGGGCATGTTGTATGGACTACAGGTTGATAGCTAGTCAGTCCTCATTTTTAAGGCAAGGCACCTGAAGAAGGGTGCTGAAATGTTGTGCCTAGCCTTCACTATGTAATACTGCCAACCACTGATTAAGAAGGATATTCCATTGAGCTCTGGTCTTATCGTGTTTGTTAGGACATGGGAAAGGTCTACCAGGATGGAGTGACATCTGGAGGTAGGGAAGCAGCAGGAGAGGAGGTGAGCTATGATGTCCTGATCATATTGCGCATGATTAGTACAGTCACATGCAGGTGAACCTGCACACTGTGTCTGCAGCTCTGTCTGCTCCAGTGAGTTGTGTAGATTACTGACCTGTGCTTATCTGTGAAGGGATTTCCTCCTCCTTACACGGCTCATCACCCGTCTCTTGTGTGTCCCGTCTGACTACAGTAATCACATCTTCACCCTACAATAAGACCACAATACACAAGAATATGATGCTATAGCCTCCGTGCTGCTTCTATACAGATCATACAGCATGGAGTCACTTTGCCATTTGTGGAGACCTCCAGTCCCACCTACCTGATAATCTTGAGGTCTGCTGTGATCTTCCTGTGAGCAGTCCCGAGAAAGAGAACATTTACCTCCCTCTGGTGGATTTCTGTTACTGGACTTATCTGTAGAATGGAGACGGCTGCTGGAGGCCAATAGCTCACCAGATAGCTTCTTCACCACTTCACAATCCTGTGTAATAATGCAGAGCAATAATAATCACTGTGTACATTCCCAGAATCCTCCTCACCTCTCCAGTCAGGACTGCTTTATTACTGTAGATAGGTGTGATATTGTAAGAAGGCGGGGAAGAGCCGCCGCCATGAGCCAGCGGTCGGCGGCTCTTCCCGCATTCAGTAGCCGCACACACGGGGAGGCAGCCGCCTCCTCCCAGCGCGAGGCGGCTGTCCCCGTGGAGAGGCGGGCGAGAGGCACTGAAGCCGCCGCGTTGGACGCGGCGGCTGGTACACAGGTCCCCGCTGCGGAGACACCGCAGAGCGGGGCTGCTGGGACTCATAGTCCCTCAGTGTTCAGAGTGACGCGCGCGCGCGCACTCAGGGGAAATTTATGACAGTACTAAGGGAGTCAGCTGACCAGGCTGGTCAGCTGACCCGAACTCTGCTTCCCATTGGTCCAGCACTTGGGAGGTGCTGGAGAGGCAGGTGTGTATATATACTGCCGGGTCTTCACTTGCTCTTTGTCTGGCGTTGCGTTCACATACGTGGGAGCACCCAGATCCGTTAGTCAGATCTGTTAGTGTGCCGGGACCAGCTGGAGCTGTAATCCTACACTAAGTTAGATTCTGTTGATAGCTTAAAGTACTAGTTTGATTGTGATTATTTGTTATGACTCTTGCCTGCCTTGACTATCCTCCTGAACTCTGACCTTGTACCTCGTTATATCTGATACTCTGTTGCCGACCCCGGCTCGCTCCTTGACTCTGCTTCTGCCTCCTGATTTTGTACCCCGATATCTCTGATACCTCGTTACTGAACCCTGCCTGTACCTTGACTCCGCCTTTGCCTACTGATTTTGTACTTTATCTGTCCGTGTGTATACGACCTGGCTTGTCCGACCTCGAGAACCGACCTCACGATTGGAGGCGGTTCCCCGTCCTGTTAGTGACACTCCCGCCTGAGTGCCACTTTCGGACTTTCCTTCCCACTGTCAGTCTGACTCCTCCCGTCTTGGAGAGCTCAGACCTGCGGGAGGAATCTGTGCAGTTCTCCTTGCTGCACTGAGGCTTGTCCTCTGTATTACTGTTGCACCAATCACAACACTCTACCCTGGTGACCAGAGGTTAGCTAGTATATTGGATTATCGGTGATACTGCAGATCACATATAATCTGGTATACGTCTGTATTTCCCGTGATACTGCAGATCACCGGTAATCAGACCTCTCTGTGCTTCACCGAGCGTTACAGATATCATGTGACCCTCCCAGAATCCTCCTCACCTCTCCAGTCAGTAGAAAGATGATCTCCAGGGTGAGGTTTAATATCTTTTCAGTCGCGTGACTTTGATTATTATCCATCCTCGTTGGCTTCATCATGTGATCAATATAGGAAGCTCCTCTACATAGAGAGATGAAAAAAAAACCTTAGAATTATCTGGACTGTAGGACCCTGTTGCTGTGCTCCAGTCTATGAATTCCCCCCTGTCCATTATCTAGATGCATGTGGGTGTATGTGATCATGTGTCTTCTGACCGCTTGCACCATGAGGTCTGGTGTCACAGCTATCAGCATATTGTGGTGTGTCGTACTGTCAGAAAATGCAGACTATAATTTCCACCCAAAATAAAATGCTCCGCCACCATCCATGGCCTAGCACAGTGATCTGCAAACTTGGCTCTCCAGCAGTTAAGGAACTACAAGTCCCACAATGCATTTGCCTTTATGAATCAAGACTGTGGCTGTCAGACTCCTGCAATGCATTGTGGGACTTGTAGTTCCTTAATAGCTGGAGAGCCAAGTTTGCAGATCACTGGCCTAGCACTCCCATCCCCAACGCAATATACTATTCCTCCTCTACAGTAAGTCCTACCAGTCTCCCAGTGGCATAGCAATAGGGGCTACAGAGGTTGCGACCGCACTGGGGCCCTTGGGCCAGGGGAGCCCATTAGGGGGCTTCCTTCATCCATCTTATTAGCTTTTTATTAGTGTTGTGCTGATAATGAACCTCTGTATGTGCTGTATATCGTGGTAATCCTTAAAAAGCTATTTTCTTACTTTGAGTACACCTCTCGCACACTGCAGCTGTCCATGGCGTGTTTTGGGGCTCTGTTTCAAAAGAGTGCTTTGTGCCTCATGTAAAACTTGCATTGGGGCCCCAAGCTTCTTAGTTACACCACTGCAGTCTCCTCTCTAATGTTTTCCCCAAATTTAACCCCATGCTACTGCAAAAACCATTCTCAGTCTCCTAGCAATCCACCCAAATTAAAACTCTTTCAGTATAACCCTCTTCCCACAATAAGACTATTCTTCCCTGGGGCAATCTCATCCACCCTCGTGCCAATCCTGCATCCCTTTCACTACCAACAGGGAACCCCCCAGGCTGTTTGACTGTTCAGCAGATGCTGGTGATGGCGGGGATAACAAATGGTATTAACGGGTGTAATATAAAATAGTGTCTTATTACCTCTTCTGCTGCCAGTTCCAGCAATGTCCCCTCTGTAGTACTTCCTCACCTCTATTAGCTTCCTGTCCGCATGTCCCACCTCCATCATCCTGCATCACTTGGTGCCATCTAGTGGAATGTACAAGAACTGAGTGCTGCTGCCGCTATTGTTTATGCATCTGAACTCCATGTCCTCCTCCAGTTTTCCCTGCCTCAAATACGCCGACCACCCCTCCACCACCCACCCAGGCAATCATACAGAATGCAACATTTGTAACAGATTTTTGACATTAGATGCAGTGCTAGCCTAGTGTCCCAGTTTGGAATCTATTCTTATGGTGCCCCTACAATACATGGTACAATAAAAAACATTTGATTTTCCTGATTTAGTCTACCAAAATGATCAAATCAAATGAAAGTTGAAAATAATCTTTTCTTCCGATCAAGAAAAATGAACTATTATCCCGATTGGACATGTTGGAAAAATCGTTTTATTCGATCTAACAGATTAAATGAATGAAATTATCTAATCGAAAAAAATTAAAACATTGTACCATGTATGGGCACCATTAGTCAGAACACCATTTGGCGCAAGTGAGTGTGTATGTTGTCCCTGTGCTTGCATAGGTTTCCCCTGTGGCCTACTCCTAACAACACTAACCATCCCCATGGCTACTCCTAACACTAACCATCCCCATGGCTACTCCTAACACTAACCATCCCCATGGCTACTCCTAACACTAACCATCCCCATGGCTACTCCTAAAACTAACTCTCCTGTTACTCTATGCCTGACACTACCCATCCCCCTCTGCAGCATTACCATCTTATCAGCAAAGGCTGGAACACAAATTATATAATTATATAATGGGCGCTGCTATAGACAACAATTAATGGTACTTACCTATTATACCGTCTGAAGAGTTTGACAGTTCCTTGTTTAAGTTTTGTTTGCTCCACTACCAAGATTTAACCCTTTTTGAAAAGCTTAACCTCTTGAGGACCATGGGCTTAAACCCCCCTAAAGACCAGGCCATTTTTTACAAAATGGGCCACTGCAGCTTTAAGGCCAAGTTTTTCTCCCCACCAACAGAGCTCTCTGTTGGTGGGGTCTGAGCCGATCGCTCTCTAGTGCCCCGGGGGGACAGCCATGTCACACAGCTGTCCCCAGTACAGCGCTGCTGCTGATCGTAGCGCTGTACGATGTACTTAGACGGCGATTTCGCCATCTAACAGTCGCTTGGAGACTGAAGGCTCCGCTCACCAACAGGAGGTGCGCACGCAGTCTGCACGCGATCTCCTGCACTGCTAGCCTCAAGGACTTTATGCCGATCGTCGTTAGGCAGTCCTGGGGCTGCCGCCGCTGCCATGCCCATCGGTGTGACGCGGTCGCCAAGCAGTTTTAAAGTCATGGCTTTCCATTACACCATGTCCCGTTGTCAGTGTAAAGCTCTTTTGCCACGTTAAAAGGGTTTTGAAGGGTTTTGTAATGGAAAGCCAGGACTTTCAGATTTTCAAAAAGGGTCTCAATAGTGGCACAAACAGAACTTAAAGGACAACTGTAGTAAAAGGTAGATGGAGGCTGCCATATTCATTTTCTTTTAAGCAATACCAGTTGCCTGGCTTCCCTGCTGATATAATTGGCTGCAGTAGTGTCTAAATAACACCAGAAACAAGCATGCAGCTAATCTTGTCAGATCTGACATTAATGTCAGAAACACCCGACTGCATGCTTGTTCAGGGGCTATGGCTTAAAGTATTAGAGGCAGAGGATTAGAGATGTTGGCGAACCGTTCGCCAGCGAATCTCTATGGGCCGATACTACATCCGGGTCGCTTTGACCTGTAGTAGTACGGCTGTGCTGGGCTGTCGGTGCGCGTCTTTGATCGCACGCCTGTTGCCGGGCACTCTCTGCGCATGAGCGTGACGTCACGCACATGCGCAGAGAGTGCCCGGCAACAGGCGTGCGATCAAGGACGCGCACCGCCGGCCCAGAGCAGCGGTACTACTCCGGGTCATAGCGACCCGGATGTAGTACAGGGTGAGGGGTTCGCCGGCGAACAGTTCAGGAACCATTCGCCGACATCTCTACAGAGGATCAGCAGGGCTGCCAGGCAACTGGTATTGCTTAAAAGGAAATAAATATGGCAGCCTCCGTATACCTCTTACTTCAGTTCTCCTTTAAACAAGGAACTGCCAAACTCTTCCGACGGTATAATACGTAAGTACCCAATTAACATTGCAGTCAATGTCAGTGCCCAAATTCCCAGGCGCCACGAGGCACCCAGATTACCTGCTTCACCCCTGGGTGTTCTGCTATTGTTCCCCACACTAATGATCTGTTAACTGTGTTCTAGAAATGCATATGGGGTCCCTATCTCTTTCAAATGACCAATATGAGTGCTACGGTTCTACTTTTAGGCTGCTTTCAAAGTGGGGCGTTACAGGCGCACGTTAGAGCAGCCTTAAACACAGCCCAACTCACAGTAATGAAACATCAATGGGCTATTCACAGTGCCCACGTTGCGTTACAGTGTAACGCTGGACGTTCTATGAAAGTGCAGCATGCTGTGCGTTATATGTGGTTTTAGCTGCACTCTAGACGGTTTGCACATGCTCAGTAAGGGGAGAGTCTGCTATTGTTCCTAGTCACATGGCTAATTAATATTCACTGCACTGTAGTGTTGTCCAGATCATGAATAATTGGGATCTTTGATCCGGATCTTTTTTGTGAGTCGAATCATCCAGATCATCACAATGAAGAATTCGGTTCACAGTGGATATCTAGAAGAAACAGGAACTGCAGCTTCGTTCTGTGCACAAGCACAATCTTCCTGCTGCATCTCTCCCTTCCCCATTAGCACCCTCAATGTGCCTTCATTCTCCTGCACCTCTCACTCTGCTGCACCCCTGCTTCCCTAGTAAAATGATTCAAAGATTTGGTTCAAAGATACAGTATTCGAATTCGAATCATTGAAAAGATCCGGACTTCCCAGGATAGCACCAAGAGCCTCATAACTCAGCTCAATCTGAGGTCCAACTTGAACACCACCATGTGTTGCTGTAGGGGCACGTTATGCGACCTTAACGTCCCCTAAAACGCAACGTCTTGGTGTGAAAGAGGCCTAAAGAGGAACTGTAGTGAAATTAACATATTAAACTGCTTATTTTTGCAATATTCATTTATATATTTAGTGTTTGCCCATTGTAAAGTCTTTTCTCACCCTGATTCTGAAATTTATCGCAGGCAGCAACGTCTTTAGTCCTGTCAGGACAGTGGAATGTTTAGTTACTGAGAGTTCCAAAACCAGTACAAGATATACCTGGTCTCTCTGGGGGAGGGGGGTGGAATTCAGCTTAGGCTAAATATCACTGGTAGAGCAGGGTTACATTTACTATACAGATATAGTAGCAAAAAAGTTTCTGTACCGTGTTAGCCAAACAAATTATATAGGTAGAAAAAAAAACGTTTTGTAAGAAATAATACCTTTTAATGGCTAACTAATAGAGTTAAATGATGCAAGCTTTCTGGGATCTAGTCCCCTTCTTCAGGCATATTTCCAGATGTAAGCTGAAGTAAAACACTGATGCAGATAAATGGTAAACACGAAGATGACAGTTGTGTTGGTTACTGTTTATCCGTTAGGTGTCAGGTGATCAGCAGGCTGGAGCCAGTGAGTTAGTGCAACCATACATGAAATCCAGCAGGTTTCTGAAGATCATGAAGCCAAATCAATCATGTTACATAAGGGGTCATGTATCCTGTTCCACAATTTAAACCTTCTGTTAATGTCTTGAACATTTTCATAAATTTGTACTCAGAAACTTTTCTTGATTGATCATTTTTGAAGTTACCCTTAAAGGACTTACGAGCCCAAACAGCTAAAAAAAGATAAGTACCTTATTCAGTTTTAAATGCACGGAGGACGCCGTCCGCGCCCTCCGTGCAGTTCCGCCGGGTCCCCGCAGTCTGATCGCCCCCCGTGCCGCTCCCGACCCCACGGACGGGGTCGGGCTCCCCTTCCTCTCCTAAGATGGCCGCCGGAGCCGGCCGCGGCTGCGCAGTCCGCATACGCGTTAGTGCGGCTGCGCAGCTCTAGGGCCTCCCCCCTCGATCCACGCTACTGTGCGTGGATCGGGGGGGAAGGCCCTAGAGCTGCGCAGCCGCACTAACGCGTATGCGGACTGCGCAGCCGCGGCCGGCTCCGGCGGCCATCTTAGGAGAGGAAGGGGAGCCCGACCCCGTCCGTGGGGTCGGGAGCGGCACGGGGGGCGATCAGACTGCGGGGACCCGGCGGAACTGCACGGATGGCGCGGACGGCGTCCTCCGTGCATTTAAAACTGAATAAGGTACTTATCTTTTTTTAGCTTTTTGGGCTCGTAAGTCCTTTAACCACCCTGGCGTTCTGATTAAATCGCCAGGGTGGCTGCGGGAGGGTTTTTTTTAAATAAAAAAAAAACTATTTCATGCAGCCAACTGAAAGTTGGCTGCATGAAAGCCCACTAGAGGGCGCTCCGGAGGCGATCTTCCGATCGCCTCCGGCGCCCAGAATAAACAAGGAAGGCCGCAATGAGCGGCCTTCCTTGTTTCGCTTATATCGTCGCCATAGCGACGAGCGGAGTGACGTCATCGACGTCAGCCGACGTCCTGACGTCAGCCGCCTCCGATCCAGCCCTTAGCGCTGGCCGGAACTTTTTGTTCCGGCTACGCTGGGCTCAGGCGGCTAGGGGGGCCCTCTTTCGCCGCTGCTCGCGGCGAATCGCCGCAGAGCGGCGGCGATCAGGCAGCACACGCGGCTGGCAAAGTGCCGGCTGCGTGTGCTGCTTTTTATTTCGTTAAAATCGGCCCAGCAGGGCCTGAGCGGCAGCCGCTGGCGGTGTTGGACGAGCTGAGCTCGTCCAGACCGCTCAGCTGGTTAAGAACAAGTACTTTTAGATCTTGCATGCTGTGTCCTGGTTCACAGAAGTGTTGGCCCACTGGTGTGTCCATTTTACCCTCATTAATTTTAAAGCGGTGATGGTTCATTCTTGTGCGCAGTTTTTGTCCTGTTTCTCCTATATAGATTCCTCTTGAGGGGCATTTCATGCAGCGTATCATGTATACAACATTGGATGACTCGCAGGAAAATTGGTCTTGTATTTGATGATATTTCTGTGAGTTTGGTATTTGTATTTGGCTTGTGCTCAAGATATAAGGGCAGGTCTCACACCTTGTGTTATTGCAGGGTAATGTGCCTGGAGTATCTGGTGTAGATAATGCACTTCTGATAATCATTTGTCTCAAATTGAGAGGTTGTCTGAAAGCAAGCAGTGGTAAATCAGGAAAAACATCCTTCAGGCGTTTGTCTTTATGGAGTATTGGTTGTAGGGCTTTTGATATCTTCCTCAGTGTCTTTAATATTGGGTTGTAGGTTACCACTAGTGATGCTCAAATACCCCTTTTTAAAATTCGAGTTTGGTCGAATTCGAATAGTAAATTATTCGAGGTCAGTCGAATATTCGAGTCGAATAATTTTTACTATTCGATTCGACCTCGGACTTCGAGCTCACTATTCGAGTCGGTATTCGAGCTCACTATTCGAGCTGACTATTCGAATTGGCCTTAAATAGCTTCCAACACTTGTTTTGAGGGTGAATGATGCAAGAAACATCTTTTTTTCCAAGTAACAACAGCAAGTGATTATGTGGGGATGTTCCTTTAAAAAAAAATGTGGAAAGAGAAGTTGTGTCCTTAATTTTGTTCAGTAGTGTTACTGTATATACTTGTTCTTCTTCTTCTTTATCTTTCTTCTTCTTCTTCTAGATCTTCTTCTTTTATATCTTCTTCTTCTTCTTCTATATTGTCTTCTTCTTCTTCTTCTTCTTCTTCTTCTTCATCATCTTCTTCTTCTTCTTCATCTTCTTCTTCTTCTTCTTCTTCATCATCTTCTTCTTCTTCATCATCTTCTTCTTCTTCATCATCTTCTTCTTCATCTTCTTCATCTTCTTCTTCTTCTTCATCTTCTTCTTCTTCTTCATCTTCTTCTTCTTCTTCATCTTCTTCTTCTTCTTCATCTTCTTCTTCTTCTTCTTCTTCTTCTTCTTCTTCTTCTTCTTCTTCTTCTTCTTCTTCTTCTTCTTCTTCTTCTTCTTCTTCATCTTCTTCATCATCTTCTTCATCTTCATCTTCTTCTTCTTCATCTTCTTCTTCTTCATCTTCTTCATCTTCTTCATCTTCTTCTTCTTTTTCATCTTCTTCTTCATCATCTTCTTCATCTTCTTCTTCATCTTCTTCTTCATCTTCATCTTCTTCTTCATCATCTTCTTCATCTTCTTCTTCATCTTCTTCTTCATCTTCATCTTCTCCTTCTCCTTCTTTTTCAATATCGTCTTCTTCTTCTTCACGTATTTCTCTTTTCAATTTTTTTTTTAAAGAAATGCAGCTATTTTTGAGCGTAACAAATAGCTGGTGGGCGCACGCATGTTGGAAGCGCCATTGTATGTGCTCCCTGGCAGTGGAAACACAAAGACAGCAGGAGGTAAATTCAGCAGCAGGAGGAGGAGGATGAGTGTGTGGCAGCAGGCAGTCAATGAGGCAGGCAGCTCGCCGTGACATAATAGCCCTGGTACCTAGCGGTAATACCAGGGCTGTAAATAAACACAACAGGAGGTCCCAGACAGCGGTCGTGCAGCCCACATTGTGTCCAATACACAACTGGGACAACACAGTTTTCAACCCGGGCACCTCAGAAAAATTAAACCTTTTTTTTTTTTTTTAATGGTTTGTTTGGTTTTGGTTTTGCAACCAATATAGCTATTGTTTGACGTAATAGCTGGTGGCAGAGTGGCAGCAGAAGGTAATTCTGTGTACCCTGGCAGTGGGAAACACAGACAGACAGCAACAGCAGCAGGAGGAATGGAGGAGTAATGTGAGCAGCTATTGTTTGACGTAATAGCTGGTGGCAGAGTGGCAGCAGAAGGTAAATCATCTGTGTAGTGTACCCTGGCAGTGGGAAACACAGACAGACAGCAGCAGCAGCAGCAGGAGGAGGTGTGGAGGAGCAGTGTGAGTGTGGCAGCAGGTAGGCAGCGTGACATAATAGCCCTGGTACCTAGCGGTGATACCAGGTCTGTAAATAAACACAACAGGAGGTCCCAGACAGCGGTCGTGCAGCCCACATTGTGTCCAATACACAACTGGGACAACACAGTTTTCAACCCGGGCACCTCAGAAAAATTAAACCTTTTTTTTTTTTTTTTAATGGTTTGTTTGGTTTTGGTTTTGCAACCAATATAGCTATTGTTTGACGTAATAGCTGGTGGCAGAGTGGCAGCAGAAGGTAATTCTGTGTACCCTGGCAGTGGGAAACACAGACAGACAGCAACAGCAGCAGGAGGAATGGAGGAGTAATGTGAGCAGCTATTGTTTGACGTAATAGCTGGTGGCAGAGTGGCAGCAGAAGGTAAATCATCTGTGTAGTGTACCCTGGCAGTGGGAAACACAGACAGACAGCAGCAGCAGCAGGAGGAGGAGGTATGGAGGAGTAGTGTGAGTGTGGCAGCAGGTAGGCAGCGTGACATAATAGCCCTGGTACCTAGCGGTGATACCAGGGCTGTAAATAAACACAACAGGAGGTCCCAGACAGCGGTCGTGCAGCCCACATTGTGTCCAATACACAACTGGGACAACACAGTTTTCAACCCGGGCACCTCAGAAAAATTAAACCTTTTTTTTTTTTTTAATGGTTTGTTTGGTTTTGGTTTTGCAACCAATATAGCTATTGTTTGACGTAATAGCTGGTGGCAGAGTGGCAGCAGAAGAAGGTAATTCTGTGTACCCTGGCAGTGGGAAACACAGACAGACAGCAGCAGCAGGAGGAGGAATGGAGGAGTAGGCGAGCAGCTATTGTTTGACGTAATAGCTGGTGGCAGAGTGGCAGCAGAAGGTAAATCATCTGTGTACCCTGGCAGTGGGAAACACAGACAGACAGCAGCAGCAGCAGCAGGAGGAGGTATGGAGGAGCAGTGTGAGTGTGGCAGCAGGTAGGCAGCGTGACATAATAGCCCTGGTACCTAGCGGTGATACCAGGGCTGTAAATAAACACAACAGGAGGTCCCAGACAGCGGTCGTGCAGCCCACATTGTGTCCAATACACAACTGGGACAACACAGTTTTCAACCCGGGCACCTCAGAAAAATTAAACCTTTTTTTTTTTTTTATGGTTTTTTGGTTTTTGGTTTTACAACCAATATAGCTATTGTTTGACGTAATAGCTGGTGGCAGAGTGGCAGCAGAAGAAGGTAATTCTGTGTACCCTGGCAGTGGGAAACACAGACAGACAGCAGAAGGGCAGTACACAGCAGCCCACTGTAGGTGTAAAATGTGTGGCTGCAGGCGACGTAATAGTCAAAGTGAACCAGGCTGGCTTAGTGAGCAGGAGCCAGGAGGTGGTAAAGGGTGGTAAGGCACATTAACGATGGTTCCGGCAGCCAGTTCATGTCCCCCTCTCGCCGACAACAGGGGCCAGGAACTCGCCTTCCACCCACGCCTGGTTCATCTTGAGAAACGTCAGTCTGTCCACAGACTTGTGAGACAGACGTGAGCGTTTCTCGGTGACCACGCCACCAGCTGCACTGAAGCAGCGCTCGGACAGCACGCTGGAAGAGGGGCAGGACAGCACTTCCAGGGCGTACTGCGCCAGCTCGCTCCAGATCTCCATGCGCTTGACCCAATACTCCATGGGATCAACAGGGGCATCGCTGTCAAGCCCGCTGTACGACCCCATGTAGTCAGCCACCATGCGGGTCAGGCGCTGGCTGTGACCGGAGGAGGATGCTGCTGCATGCATCTCCTCTCTAGTCACTGCTGCCGGAGCCTCTACAGTCCTGTAGAGCTCGTGGCTGAGAGACAGCAGGTCTGTGGGGCGCTTGCTGCTGCTGGATGCAGGCACCTGCTGCTGTCTCTGTGCTGGCTGCTGGACAGTGGGGGTGGAAGGCTGGGGGAAGGCTTCCTCCAAGCGCTCAACAAGGGCCTGCTGCAAGCTCCTTATTTGTTGCGCTGGGTCTCCTCCTGCAGGCGGCAGGAACTGGCTCAACTTCCCCTTGAGGCGTGGGTCCAACATCATGCTGATCCAGATGTCCTCCCTCTGCTTCATCTGGATCACCCTGGGGTCCCTGCGCAGGCACGTCAGCATGTGCGCTGCCATTGGGAAGAGGCGGGCCACGTCTGCTGGCACATCGACGTCAGTGCTGTCCTCATCCTCCTCCTCTGCCGCCTCATCCTCTCTCCACCCCCGCACCAACTCAGCTGCGCTGTGCTGATCCCCCTCATCAGCAGCCAGGTCAGGGACCTCCACCAAGTCCTCCTCCTCCTCCCCCTCAGAGGTGGACTGCGCAGCTGGTTGCCGCTCCTGCTGGTCCAAGGCTGCCGCTCCCTGTTCCAGCAAAGCATCGAGGGCCCTGTTCAGCAGAGAAAACAGGGGCACCCACTCGCAGACCATAGCATGGTCCCTGCTCACCATGTTTGTGGCCTGCAGGAAGGGAGCCAGCACAAAGCACACCTGCTGCATGTGCCTCCAGTCATCATCGGGGACGATGGACGGGATGTTGCTGGTCTTGTCCCTTCTCTGAGCTGCGGAAACAGTGGCCAGGGCAAGGTACTGTTTGACAGCGTGCCTCTGTTCAACCAGACGCTCCAACATCGCCAGGGTGGAGTTCCAGCGAGTCGGAACGTCAAGGATCAGCCGATGGCGTGGCAGATCCAGCTCCTTTTGCACGTCTTCCAGGCTCGCACAGGCTGCAGCCGAGCGCCGGAAGTGACGCACAACATTCCTTGCCGTTTCCAGCAGTTCGCCCATCCCCTGGTAGGTGCGCAGGAACTTCTGCACCACCAGGTTCAGCACGTGGGCAAGACAGGGGATGTGGGTCAGGTTTCCCGTCTATTGCGGCAACCAGATTGGCCCCATTGTCGGCCACCACCTCTCCGACTCTGAGGCCTCTGGGGGTCAGCCAAATCCTCTCCTGCTCCTGGAGTTTGGCCAACACATGGGTTGCCGTCAGCTTGGTCTTCCCAAGGCTGACCAAGTGCAGCAGCGCTTGGCAGTGGCGGGCCTTCACGCTGCTGCTGAGGCGGGGGGTTTGGCCAGGTGTGCCGGAGGATGGCAGAGGATCGGAGGAACCTGCTGCAGTTCCCCTGACCCTGCGGGGTGGCACCACCCACTGTGTTGCTGCTGCTGCTGTGCCCGCTGCTGCTCTCCCATCCTCACCCCCTTCCACCAAGCTGACCCAGTGGACAGTGAAGGACAGGTAGCGGCCTGTCCCGAAGCGGCTGCTCCAGGAGTCCATGGTGACGTGGACCCTTTCACCAACCGCGTGCTCCAGCCCTCGCTCCACATTGGCCATCACAAAGCGGTGCAGTGCAGGAATGGCCTTGCGGGCAAAGAAGTGTCTGCTGGGGAGCTGCCAGTCTGGGGCTGCGCAAGCAAGCAGCGCACGAATGTCGCTCCCCTCCTGCACGAGCGTGTACGGCAGGAGTTGGGAGCACATGGCCCGTGCCAGCAAGCCGTTCAGCTGCCGCACGTGACGGCTGCTGGGAGGCAGAGCCCTAACCACCCCCTGGAAGGACTCGCTCAAAAGGCTCTGGCGTGGCCTTTTGCTGACACGGGAATCAGCAGACACAGCAGAGGAGGCCACTGAGGACTGGCTGCCAGAACAGGCCTCAGTGTCGGCGGCAGGAGTTGCAGAGGGGGGAGGAGCAGTGCGTTTCCGCCAGTGGGGTTCCTACCGTCAAGCGGCAGGGGCGGCCCGCACCGGGTGTCTTGATGCTTAGGGGGTGACACCGGGAGTCCTGTGTTGCCGCCCCTGCCGTCAGTGCACATGTTGTGCAAATTTGGGATTTTACACCCCCCCGTGGCCGTCCCCGCTGACAACCTATGTGTGTCGTCGTCCCCCCCTCCCCCCCCCCGGGGCCTTCCCCGGTGACAGGCAGGACTCAGGAGCAGCCCAGCTTCAGACCTCCGACCAGCCGGCGACCAGTATGCGGGCACTAGGACCCAGCGGACACCGCACTGATATGCGGAAGTGACATCACTTCCGCATATACGGCGTGGTGTTCACTGAGTTCGGTGCGCCCGCATACTGGTCGCCGGCTGATACTGAGGTCTGAAGCTGGGCTGCTCCTGCCTGTCACCGGGGAAGGCCTGTGGGGGGGGGGGGGGTAGGTTGTCAGCGGGGACGGCCACGGGGGGTGTAAAATCCCAAATTTGCACAACGAGTGAAGGGCACCTGTCACTATCTAACCTGGGGGGGATCCCTATTACTATCTAACCTAGGGGGTCCCTGTCACTAACTGGGGGTCGCTGTCACTATCTTACCTGGGGCAGTGGGGGGTCCCTGTCACTATCTAACCTGGGGTGTCCCTGTCACTATCTAACCTGGGGTGTCCCTGTCACTATCTAACCTGGGGGGTCCCTGTCACTATCTAACCTGGGGGGTCCCTGTCACTAACCTGGGGGTCGCTGTCACTATCTAACCTGGGGGGGTCCCTGTCACTATCTAACCTGGGGGGGTCCCTGTCACTATCTAACCTGGGGGGGTCCCAGTCACTAACTAACCTGGGGGGTCCCTGTCACTATCTAACCTGGGGGGTCCCTGTCACTAACCTGGGGGTCGCTGTCACTATCTAACCTGGGGGGGTCCCTGTCACTATCTAACCTGGGGGGGTCCCTGTCACTATCTAACCTGGGGGGGTCCCTGTCACTATCTAACCTGGGGGGGTCCCTGTCACTATCTAACCTGGGGGGGTCCCAGTCACTAACTAACCTGGGGGTCACTGTCACTATCTAACCTGGGGGTCGCTGTCACTATCTAACCTGGGGGTCGCTGTCACTATCTAACCTGGGGGGGTCCCTGTCACTATCTAACCGGGGGTCGCAGTCACTAACTAACCTGGGGGTCGCTGTCACTATCTAACCTGGGGGGTCCCTGTCACTATCTAACTGGGGGTCGCTGTCACTAACTAACCTGGGGGTCGCTGTCACTATCTAACCTGGGGGGTTGCCGTCGCTGTCACTATCTAACCTGGGGGGTCGCTGTCACTATCTAACCTGGGGGGTCGCTGTCACTATCTAACCTGGGGGGTCCCTGTCACTATCTAACCTGGGGGGTCCCTTTCACTAACCTGGGGGGTCGCTGTCACTATCTAACCTGGGGGGTCCCTGTCACTATCTAAACGGGGGTCGCTGTCACTAACCTGGGGGTCGCTGTCACTAACCTGGGGGGTCCCTGTCACTGCCTAACCTGGGGGGTCCCTGTCACTGCCTAACCTGGGGGGTCCCTGTCACTGCCTAACCGGGGGTTGCTGTCACTAACCTGGGGGTCGCTGTCACTATCTAACCTGGGGGGTCCCTGTCACTATCTAACCTGGGGTCGCTGTCACTAACCTGGGGGTCCCTGTCACTATCTAACTGGGGGTTGCTGTCACTATCTAACCTGGGGGGTCCCTGTCACTATCTAACCTGGGGGGTCCCTGTCACTATCTAACCGGGGGTCGCTGTCACTAACTAACCTGGGGGTCGCTGTCACTATCTAACCTGGGGGGTCCCTGTCACTATCTAACTGGGGGTCGCTGTCACTAACTAACCTGGGGGTCGCTGTCACTATCTAACCTGGGGGGTTGCCGTCGCTGTCACTATCTAACCTGGGGGGTCGCTGTCACTATCTAACCTGGGGGGTCGCTGTCACTATCTAACCTGGGGGGTCCCTGTCACTATCTAACCTGGGGGGTCCCTTTCACTAACCTGGGGGGTCGCTGTCACTATCTAACCTGGGGGGTCCCTGTCACTATCTAAACGGGGGTCGCTGTCACTAACCTGGGGGTCGCTGTCACTAACCTGGGGGTCGCTGTCACTGCCTAACCTGGGGGGTCCCTGTCACTGCCTAACCTGGGGGGTCCCTGTCACTGCCTAACCGGGGGTTGCTGTCACTAACCTGGGGGTCGCTGTCACTATCTAACCTGGGGGGTCCCTGTCACTATCTAACCTGGGGTCGCTGTCACTAACCTGGGGGTCCCTGTCACTATCTAACTGGGGGTTGCTGTCACTATCTAACCTGGGGGGTCCCTGTCACTATCTAACCGGGGGTCGCTGTCACTAACCTGGGGGTCGCTGTCACTAACCTGGGGGGTCCCTGTCACTATCTAACCTGGGGGGTCGCTGTCACTATCTAACCTGGGGGGTCCCTGTCACTATCTAACCGGGGGTCGCTGTCACTATCTAACCTGGGGGTCCCTGTCACTATCTAACCTGGGGGGTCCCTGTCACTATCTAACCGGGGGTCCCTGTCACTATCTAACCGGGGGTCGCTGTCACTATCTAACCTGGGGGGTCCTTGTCACTATCTAACCTGGGGGGGTCCCTGTCACTATCTAACCTGGGGGGGTCGCTGTCACTATCTAACCTGGGGGTCGCTGTCACTATCTAACCTGGGGGATCCCTGTCACTATCTAACTGGGGGTCGCTGTCACTATCTAACCTGGGGGGTCCCTGTCACTATCTAACCTGGGGGTCCCTGTCACTATCTAACCTGGGGGTCGCTGTCACTATCTAACCTGGGGGGTCGCTGTCACTACCTAACCTGGGGTTTCCTGTCACTATCTAACCTGGGGGTCGCTGTCACTATCTAACCTGGGGGTCACTGTCACTATCTAACCTGGGGGTCACTGTCACTATCTAACCTGGGGGTCACTGTCACTATGTAACCTGGGGGGTCACTGTCACTATGTAACCTGGGGGGTCCCTGTCACTATCTAACCTGGGGGGTCCCTGTCACTATCTAACCTGGGGGGTCCCTGTCACTATCTAACCTGGGGGGGTCGCTGTCTAACCTGGGGGGGTCGCTGTCTAACCTGGGGGGGTCGCTGTCTAACCTGGGGGGGTCGCTGTCTAACCTGGGGGGTCGCTGTCGCTATCTAAACTGGGGGTCCCTGTCACTATCTAGAATTCAAATATACCAGCACTCCAGCTTTCTCAAAGAATCACGCTCTTTTATTGATATTGGTAACCACACACGCCTTGAGAAAGGGGGACCCTGCGAGGCCCCGAAACAATTGTCGGTCATTTCTGTGGATATGTTAGCTCAATAAAAGAGCGTGATTCTTTGAGAAAGCTGGAGTGCTGGTATATTTGAATTCTGGACTTATACTTTGGTGGTTTGCCTATACCACAATACCAAGCACCCTACCTAAGATGGTGTGCCCAGTCACAACTTTTCCTGTTCCTGTCACTATCTAAACTGGGGGTTCATGTCACTACACAAACTGGGGGGCACCAGTCACTAGCTGAACTGGGGGGCACCAGTCACTAGCTGAACTGGGGGGCACCTGTCACTAGCTAAACTGGGGGGCACCTGTCACTAGCTGAACTGGGGGGCACCTGTCACTACCTAAACTGGGGGGTACCTGTCACTACCTAAACTGGGGGGTACCTGTCACTAACTGAACTGGGGGGCTCCAGTCACTAATTGAGCTGGGGGGCTCCTGTAACTACTTAAACTGGGGGGCTCCTGGCACTACCTAAACTGTGGGGCACCTCTCACTACCTAAACTATCTAGGCCAGCCAGCCCAACATAACCACCAGCCAACCAGCCCAGAATCACTGGCAAAAAGGCCACAGCATCACCACCAGTCAGGCCAGCATTTACTTCAACCAGCCAGTCCAGCCACAGCATCACCGCCAGCCAGCCCAGCCACAGCATCACCGCCAGTCAGGCCACAGCATCACTGCCAGGCCTTTCAGCTCACACATCATCGCCAATCCAGACAAAAATAGTATTGCCAGCCAGGCACAGCAGCCAGTAGAGGAGAATTCAGAAGCCAGGTGAGAGGTGTCTACCATATTAATGGGGCATTTTGCCTATTTATTTGAAATGCTGTCTATTTATGTGCCTCATGACTGCTGAATTTGTCTTGTTGGTGGCCTCATGGTTACTGGATTTGTCTTTTTGGGGGCCTCATGATTTGTTGTGGGCCTCAAGATTGCTGAATTTGTCTTGCTGGGGGCCTCATGATTGCTGAATTTGTCTTGTTGGGGGACTCATAATTTATTGGGGGCCTCATGATTGCTGAATTTGACTTGTTGGGGGCCTCAAGATTGCTGAATTTGTCTTGTTGGGGGCCTCATGATTTGTTGGGGGCCTCAAGATTGCTGAATTTGTCTTGTTGGGGGCCTCATGATTGCTAACTGCGAGACTATGGGAAAAGCGGAATCAACCTCATATGAGACAATAGCATTGAGGCCTGGAACCCACTGAAATCAGCAAACGCGAAACGCAACTGCTAGCGTTTTGTCTGAGCGGTTTGCAAGCGGATTCATGCGCGTTTTTGGTCGTGTTTTGCAACATTGTATTTTTTTCCCCAGCGGGTGCCTAGCGTTTTGCGTTTTTATCCTGATTGGTCCTGTGAATTATTTTTCATTTTGTTACAGTGTGCTGAACCGCAAAACGCTAGCAAAACCGCTGAGTTTAGGTTTTGCTGAGCGTTTCTGCTAGCGGTTCAATACTTTACATTGAAGCGCTAACGCTCCCAAAATGCTGCATGTCCTGCGTTTGCGTTTCTGAGAAACGCAAACGCTCCTGTGGAAGTTGCCCCATCCATTAACATTAGCCCAGCGTTTTGGCAAAGTGCTAGCGTATCGCAGTGCTGCCAAAACGCTGCCAAAAGCGCTCCTGTGGGTTCCAGCCCTAAAGGAGTTATCCGGGCAGTTTTAATAAAATGAACGCCCCAAGCTCCCAGGACCTCCCTCGCCGCATCTCTGCTCTCAGCCGTTCGCCGGAGCTCCGACCCGGTCCCCGGCGATGATGTCAGAGCGACCTGGAGGTTGCTCTGTACTGCGCCTGCGCGATCGGCGCTGTCAATCACCGCCACGTGGGCCGGAGCGGACTGCGCAGGTGGTAGTAGTTCTTAGCCTCCGGCGAACGGCTGAGAGCAGAGATGCGGCGAGGGAGGTCCTGGGAGCTTGGGGCGTTCATTTTATTAAAACTGCCCGGATAACTCCTTTAAACCTACTTTTTTTTTTTTTTTTTTTAGCTTTTTAAAACAGAAAATAAAACTGGGGGGGTTTTAAAAAAAAAAAAATACATTTTTCAGGAGTAGGATGGATGAAATTGTTTATCTTCACAGTTTATTTTCAACTTGGATTTTCCATAATGTTCATGTATGAGTTAAAATGTTTGTATTTAGTTTAAATTGCTGTAGGCACTTTGCGATAGATAAGTGACTTTTCGCCACCACTGTCCTAATCTAATGTCCCACCATTGCTAAGTTCATGTAAACTAGTCTCCACCCGTGACCACACCCACATTTTGGTATATGACCACACACATTTTTTGCGCAACGTAGCCCCAATTACGGGGGGGCAGGGCTGTGGAGTCTGAGTCGAAGAGTCGGAGTCTGGGCAATTTTGGGCACCTGGAGTTGGAGTTGGAGTCGGAGTCGTTGATTTCATAAACTGAGGAGTCGGGTGATTTTGGTACAAAATCCACAGCCCTGTTAAGTATTAAGACTAAGGAGTCGGAGTTGAAGCTATTTTGGGTACCCGGAGTCGGAGTTGGAGTCGTGGTTTCATAAACTGAGGAGTCGGAAGATTTTTGTACCGACTCCACAGCCCGGGGGGGGGGGGGGGGGTGACTGTGGATAACCAGCACCGGGTGCCAAATACCCTAGGTACGCCACTGGTTTCCGCACTCCTGCTGGTGCTGCTGGAGGAGCAGGAGGGCGGGTGGCTGCTGTTGCTGCTGCTGCTGCTGAAGGCTGTGCAGTGATGGGTGTGGTGCCACTGCCAGCAGCAGATGCCTTCAGCCTCTGGAACTCCTCATGCTGGTGGAAATGTTTGGCCGCAATGTGGTTGATGAGCGAGCTGGTGCTGAACTTTAAGGGGTCTGCACCTCTGCTCAACTTCCGCTGACAGTGGTTGCAAGTGGCGTACTTGCTGTACACAGTGGGCATGGTGAAAAACCGCCAGATTGGTGAAAGAAACTTCCCCCTACGGCATGGAAGCGCTGCTGCCTGTCTCCCTGTGGTGGTTGGGGGGGGGGCTTGGGTGCGGCTGGTGGTGGTACTGGCTGATGCTGCTGCTGCTGCTGCTGAGCCTGAGACACCAGCAGGCTGTGGGACGCTGCCAATGCTTGCAATGATGCGCCTCCTTGCAAGGCCCACAAGCGCATCCTCCTCCTCCTCCTCAGAGCTGCTGAGGACGACATCCCCTGGAGGTGGTGGCACCCAGTCTCTGTCTGTCACCGGGTCATCATCATCATGCCCCTCCTGAAACATGTCCTGCTGGGATGATGACCCCCCAAACTCCTCTCCTGATGCATGGATGGGACGCTTGACTGTCGCCACAGTCTTGCTGTCCAATCCCTCCTCCCCCAAAGTGCCCATCAGCATCTCCTCCTCAAAATCGCCAACAACAGCAGACAATACCCTGATGGTGCCTGGGGTAAAAAGACTGCTGAGTGACAGGTCGGCGACTGATGGTGAACTGGCCTCCTCCCCAGGCCCTGCTGGGCGGCTGCTGCGAACAGGGGTGGTGGTGGTGGTGGTGGTGGTGGTGGTGAGGGTGGAGGCCTCGGATGCAGAGCTGATGGCGGGCTGCTCATCCTCCGTCATGAGTTGCACCACAGTGTCTGCATCCTTTTCCTCAATGGGACGTTTCCGACCCGGCTGGAGGAAAATGGGAGCAGGTGCTACACGCTGCTGCTGCTGTGTCTCTGCAGCGTGAGTTGCAGATGCTCCTGCTGGGCGGCGCCCAAGGCGTCCACGGCCAGTGGCTATGGGAGGAATGTTAGCCACTGACGCTGCTGCTGCTGCTGCGGAACTGTGCATGGTGGCGCGCCCGCGACCGCGGCTTGCCACAATGCTGCTCCCTCTCCTCCTGATTCCCTTGCTGCCGTTCCCCTTGCCCAAACCGCGCTGGCTGCCACTTCCAGACATCTTAAATGTTTTGGGCGTATAGACAAAAGTTTTTTAAAAGGGCGGGTGAAAAGTGGGGCACACATGTTCTTTCTCTGATTGTAGTTAGCATTGCATTTCTTTTTTCTGAGGGCAGGTAGTGAGTGGCTTGTTTTAGGAGGTGAGAGCCCTGGAGCAGGCTATTTGCGCCTGTCCGCCCCCTATGTGTCGCGCCCAGGTTATGCGCATACAGCAGAACGCAATGGACGTTGAGGTAAGTGCCTGTTTTTAATCTTGGGAGGTGTGTGCGGGCGGCTCTTCCCGGCGCTGGCCACGCTGGGGAGATCGCCTGCACCCCCCAGCCTCCGCCTCCGGGGTGCCGCTGTGTGGGTTCCAGGCGGTGAGAGTGCCTGGGACCCCCGCGGCCCCCCGGTTGTATGGGGGCAATGGGAAGCCTCCTCGTGGCGCCCCTGGATAGTGCTGTATAGCATGAACTAATTCCCGCAGGGCGATTGTTTTGCGGTTTTTGGTTTTGACCCTGCATATTTAGGCATGCGAAAGCAAATGCTTATTTGCATGAGCAATGTCTCGTGATTAGCCAATAGGCCAAATTTGCAAAGCCAGATTTGTCAGGTTCACTTGGTTGATGCACACATGTTCTTTCTCTGATTGTAGTTAGCATTGCATTTCTTTTTTCTGAGGGCAGGTAGTGAGTGGCTTGTTTTAGGAGGTGAGAGCCCTGGAGCAGGCTATTTGCGCCTGTCCGCCCCCTATGTGTCGCGCCCAGGTTATGCGCATACAGCAGAACGCAATGGACGTTGAGGTAAGTGCCTGTTTTTAATCTTGGGAGGTGTGTGCGGGCGGCTCTTCCCGGCGCTGGCCACGCTGGGGAGATCGCCTGCACCCCCCAGCCTCCGCCTCCGGGGTGCCGCTGTGTGGGTTCCAGGCGGTGAGAGTGCCTGGGACCCCCGCGGCCCCCCGGTTGTATGGGGGCAATGGGAAGCCTCCTCGTGGCGCCCCTGGATAGTGCTGTATAGCATGAACTAATTCCCGCAGGGCGATTGTTTTGCGGTTTTTGGTTTTGACCCTGCATATTTAGGCATGCGAAAGCAAATGCTTATTTGCATGAGCAATGTCTCGTGATTAGCCAATAGGCCAAATTTGCAAAGCCAGATTTGTCAGGTTCACTTGGTTGATGCACACATGTTCTTTCTCTGATTGTAGTTAGCATTGCATTTCTTTTTTCTGAGGGCAGGTAGTGAGTGGCTTGTTTTAGGAGGTGAGAGCCCTGGAGCAGGCTATTTGCGCCTGTCCGCCCCCTATGTGTCGCGCCCAGGTTATGCGCATACAGCAGAACGCAATGGACGTTGAGGTAAGTGCCTGTTTTTAATCTTGGGAGGTGTGTGCGGGCGGCTCTTCCCGGCGCTGGCCACGCTGGGGAGATCGCCTGCACCCCCCAGCCTCCGCCTCCGGGGTGCCGCTGTGTGGGTTCCAGGCGGTGAGAGTGCCTGGGACCCCCGCGGCCCCCCGGTTGTATGGGGGCAATGGGAAGCCTCCTCGTGGCGCCCCTGGATAGTGCTGTATAGCATGAACTAATTCCCGCAGGGCGATTGTTTTGCGGTTTTTGGTTTTGACCCTGCATATTTAGGCATGCGAAAGCAAATGCTTATTTGCATGAGCAATGTCTCGTGATTAGCCAATAGGCCAAATTTGCAAAGCCAGATTTGTCAGGTTCACTTGGTTGATGCACACATGTTCTTTCTCTGATTGTAGTTAGCATTGCATTTCTTTTTTCTGAGGGCAGGTAGTGAGTGGCTTGTTTTAGGAGGTGAGAGCCCTGGAGCAGGCTATTTGCGCCTGTCCGCCCCCTATGTGTCGCGCCCAGGTTATGCGCATACAGCAGAACGCAATGGACGTTGAGGTAAGTGCCTGTTTTTAATCTTGGGAGGTGTGTGCGGGCGGCTCTTCCCGGCGCTGGCCACGCTGGGGAGATCGCCTGCACCCCCCAGCCTCCGCCTCCGGGGTGCCGCTGTGTGGGTTCCAGGCGGTGAGAGTGCCTGGGACCCCCGCGGCCCCCCGGTTGTATGGGGGCAATGGGAAGCCTCCTCGTGGCGCCCCTGGATAGTGCTGTATAGCATGAACTAATTCCCGCAGGGCGATTGTTTTGCGGTTTTTGGTTTTGACCCTGCATATTTAGGCATGCGAAAGCAAATGCTTATTTGCATGAGCAATGTCTCGTGATTAGCCAATAGGCCAAATTTGCAAAGCCAGATTTGTCAGGTTCACTTGGTTGATGCACACATGTTCTTTCTCTGATTGTAGTTAGCATTGCATTTCTTTTTTCTGAGGGCAGGTAGTGAGTGGCTTGTTTTAGGAGGTGAGAGCCCTGGAGCAGGCTATTTGCGCCTGTCCGCCCCCTATGTGTCGCGCCCAGGTTATGCGCATACAGCAGAACGCAATGGACGTTGAGGTAAGTGCCTGTTTTTAATCTTGGGAGGTGTGTGCGGGCGGCTCTTCCCGGCGCTGGCCACGCTGGGGAGATCGCCTGCACCCCCCAGCCTCCGCCTCCGGGGTGCCGCTGTGTGGGTTCCAGGCGGTGAGAGTGCCTGGGACCCCCGCGGCCCCCCGGTTGTATGGGGGCAATGGGAAGCCTCCTCGTGGCGCCCCTGGATAGTGCTGTATAGCATGAACTAATTCCCGCAGGGCGATTGTTTTGCGGTTTTTGGTTTTGACCCTGCATATTTAGGCATGCGAAAGCAAATGCTTATTTGCATGAGCAATGTCTCGTGATTAGCCAATAGGCCAAATTTGCAAAGCCAGATTTGTCAGGTTCACTTGGTTGATGCACACATGTTCTTTCTCTGATTGTAGTTAGCATTGCATTTCTTTTTTCTGAGGGCAGGTAGTGAGTGGCTTGTTTTAGGAGGTGAGAGCCCTGGAGCAGGCTATTTGCGCCTGTCCGCCCCCTATGTGTCGCGCCCAGGTTATGCGCATACAGCAGAACGCAATGGACGTTGAGGTAAGTGCCTGTTTTTAATCTTGGGAGGTGTGTGCGGGCGGCTCTTCCCGGCGCTGGCCACGCTGGGGAGATCGCCTGCACCCCCCAGCCTCCGCCTCCGGGGTGCCGCTGTGTGGGTTCCAGGCGGTGAGAGTGCCTGGGACCCCCGCGGCCCCCCGGTTGTATGGGGGCAATGGGAAGCCTCCTCGTGGCGCCCCTGGATAGTGCTGTATAGCATGAACTAATTCCCGCAGGGCGATTGTTTTGCGGTTTTTGGTTTTGACCCTGCATATTTAGGCATGCGAAAGCAAATGCTTATTTGCATGAGCAATGTCTCGTGATTAGCCAATAGGCCAAATTTGCAAAGCCAGATTTGTCAGGTTCACTTGGTTGATGCACACATGTTCTTTCTCTGATTGTAGTTAGCATTGCATTTCTTTTTTCTGAGGGCAGGTAGTGAGTGGCTTGTTTTAGGAGGTGAGAGCCCTGGAGCAGGCTATTTGCGCCTGTCCGCCCCCTATGTGTCGCGCCCAGGTTATGCGCATACAGCAGAACGCAATGGACGTTGAGGTAAGTGCCTGTTTTTAATCTTGGGAGGTGTGTGCGGGCGGCTCTTCCCGGCGCTGGCCACGCTGGGGAGATCGCCTGCACCCCCCAGCCTCCGCCTCCGGGGTGCCGCTGTGTGGGTTCCAGGCGGTGAGAGTGCCTGGGACCCCCGCGGCCCCCCGGTTGTATGGGGGCAATGGGAAGCCTCCTCGTGGCGCCCCTGGATAGTGCTGTATAGCATGAACTAATTCCCGCAGGGCGATTGTTTTGCGGTTTTTGGTTTTGACCCTGCATATTTAGGCATGCGAAAGCAAATGCTTATTTGCATGAGCAATGTCTCGTGATTAGCCAATAGGCCAAATTTGCAAAGCCAGATTTGTCAGGTTCACTTGGTTGATGCACACATGTTCTTTCTCTGATTGTAGTTAGCATTGCATTTCTTTTTTCTGAGGGCAGGTAGTGAGTGGCTTGTTTTAGGAGGTGAGAGCCCTGGAGCAGGCTATTTGCGCCTGTCCGCCCCCTATGTGTCGCGCCCAGGTTATGCGCATACAGCAGAACGCAATGGACGTTGAGGTAAGTGCCTGTTTTTAATCTTGGGAGGTGTGTGCGGGCGGCTCTTCCCGGCGCTGGCCACGCTGGGGAGATCGCCTGCACCCCCCAGCCTCCGCCTCCGGGGTGCCGCTGTGTGGGTTCCAGGCGGTGAGAGTGCCTGGGACCCCCGCGGCCCCCCGGTTGTATGGGGGCAATGGGAAGCCTCCTCGTGGCGCCCCTGGATAGTGCTGTATAGCATGAACTAATTCCCGCAGGGCGATTGTTTTGCGGTTTTTGGTTTTGACCCTGCATATTTAGGCATGCGAAAGCAAATGCTTATTTGCATGAGCAATGTCTCGTGATTAGCCAATAGGCCAAATTTGCAAAGCCAGATTTGTCAGGTTCACTTGGTTGATGCACACATGTTCTTTCTCTGATTGTAGTTAGCATTGCATTTCTTTTTTCTGAGGGCAGGTAGTGAGTGGCTTGTTTTAGGAGGTGAGAGCCCTGGAGCAGGCTATTTGCGCCTGTCCGCCCCCTATGTGTCGCGCCCAGGTTATGCGCATACAGCAGAACGCAATGGACGTTGAGGTAAGTGCCTGTTTTTAATCTTGGGAGGTGTGTGCGGGCGGCTCTTCCCGGCGCTGGCCACGCTGGGGAGATCGCCTGCACCCCCCAGCCTCCGCCTCCGGGGTGCCGCTGTGTGGGTTCCAGGCGGTGAGAGTGCCTGGGACCCCCGCGGCCCCCCGGTTGTATGGGGGCAATGGGAAGCCTCCTCGTGGCGCCCCTGGATAGTGCTGTATAGCATGAACTAATTCCCGCAGGGCGATTGTTTTGCGGTTTTTGGTTTTGACCCTGCATATTTAGGCATGCGAAAGCAAATGCTTATTTGCATGAGCAATGTCTCGTGATTAGCCAATAGGCCAAATTTGCAAAGCCAGATTTGTCAGGTTCACTTGGTTGATGCACACATGTTCTTTCTCTGATTGTAGTTAGAAAAGTGGGGTACTTTAATGGAGTGGGTTGGTTGGTGAGGTGACTGAGTGAGTGTCCCCTAGTACAGTAAGTAAGTAGTAACAGTCAGGAAGTACAACTAGCAGTTACAATAATCAGTAGTAATCACAAGTAAATTTAGTGTGTGTACACTCAGACAGTGAGTGCACGCACGCAGGAGCTAGTAGCCTATGAACACAGTGACTGAGTGTCCTAGACTCCTAGTACAGTAAGAGTAAGTAGTAACAGTAAGTAGAACTAACTAATTACAATAATCAATCAGCGATCAGAAGGAAATGGAGTGTGGGTGTGTGTACACTCAGACAGTGAGTGCACGCACGCAGGAGCTAGTAGCCTATGAACACAGTGACTGAGTGTCCTAGACTCCTAGTACAGTAAGAGTAAGTAGTAACAGTAAGTAGAACTAACTAATTACAATAATCAATCAGCGATCAGAAGGAAATGGAGTGTGGGTGTGTGTACACTCAGACAGTGAGTGCACGCACGCAGGAGCTAGTAGCCTATGAACACAGTGACTGAGTGTCCTAGACTCCTAGTACAGTAAGAGTAAGTAGTAACAGTAAGTACAACTAACTAATTACGATAATCAATCAGCGATCAGAAGGAAATAGAGTGTGTGTTGTGTTTGTACACTCAGACAGTGAGTGCACGCACGCAGGAGCTAGTAGCCTATGAACACAGTGACTGAGTGTCCTAGACTCCTAGTACAGTAAGAGTAAGTAGTAACAGTAAGTAAAACTAACTAATTACAATAATCAATCAGCGATCAGAAGGAAATGGAGTGTGGGTGTGTGTACACTCAGACAGTGAGTGCACGCACGCAGGAGCTAGTAGCCTATGAACACAGTGACTGAGTGTCCTAGACTCCTAGTACAGTAAGAGTAAGTAGTAACAGTAAGTAGAACTAACTAATTACAATAATCAATCAGCGATCAGAAGGAAATGGAGTGTGGGTGTGTGTACACTCAGACAGTGAGTGCACGCACGCAGGAGCTAGTAGCCTATGAACACAGTGACTGAGTGTCCTAGACTCCTAGTACAGTAAGAGTAAGTAGTAACAGTAAGTAGAACTAACTAATTACAATAATCAATCAGCGTTCAGAAGGAAATAGAGTGTGGGTGGTGTGTGTACACTCAGACAGTGAGTGACCGCACGCAGGAGCTAGTAGCCTATGGACAGTGACTGAGTGTCCTAGACTCCTAGTACAGTAAGAGTAAGTAGTAACAGTAAGTACAACTAACTAATTACGATAATCAATCAGCGATCAGAAGGAAATGGAGTGTGGGTGTGTGTACACTCAGACAGTGAGTGCACGCACGCAGGAGCTAGTAGCCTATGAACACAGTGACTGAGTGTCCTAGACTCCTAGTACAGTAAGAGTAAGTAGTAACAGTAAGTAGAACTAACTAATTACAATAATCAATCAGCGATCAGAAGGAAATGGAGTGTGGGTGTGTGTACACTCAGACAGTGAGTGCACGCACGCAGGAGCTAGTAGCCTATGAACACAGTGACTGAGTGTCCTAGACTCCTAGTACAGTAAGAGTAAGTAGTAACAGTAAGTAGAACTAACTAATTACAATAATCAATCAGCGATCAGAAGGAAATGGAGTGTGGGTGTGTGTACACTCAGACAGTGAGTGCACGCACGCAGGAGCTAGTAGCCTATGAACACAGTGACTGAGTGTCCTAGACTCCTAGTACAGTAAGAGTAAGTAGTAACAGTAAGTACAACTAACTAATTACGATAATCAATCAGCGATCAGAAGGAAATAGAGTGTGTGTTGTGTGTGTACACTCAGACAGTGAGTGCACGCACGCAGGAGCTAGTAGCCTATGAACACAGTGACTGAGTGTCCTAGACTCCTAGTACAGTAAGAGTAAGTAGTAACAGTAAGTAGAACTAACTAATTACAATAATCAATCAGCGATCAGAAGGAAATGGAGTGTGGGTGTGTGTACACTCAGACAGTGAGTGCACGCACGCAGGAGCTAGTAGCCTATGAACACAGTGACTGAGTGTCCTAGACTCCTAGTACAGTAAGAGTAAGTAGTAACAGTAAGTAGAACTAACTAATTACAATAATCAATCAGCGATCAGAAGGAAATGGAGTGTGGGTGTGTGTACACTCAGACAATGAGTGCACGAACGCAGGAGCTAGTAGCCTATGAACACAGTGACTGAGTGTCCTAGACTCCTAGTACAGTAAGAGTAAGTAGTAACAGTAAGTAGAACTAACTAATTACAATAATCAATCAGCGATCAGAAGGAAATAGAGTGTGGGTGGTGTGTGTACACTCAGACAGTGAGTGACCGCACGCAGGAGCTAGTAGCCTATGGACAGTGACTGAGTGTCCTAGACTCCTAGTACAGTAAGAGTAAGTAGTAACAGTAAGTACAACTAACTAATTACGATAATCAATCAGCGATCAGAAGGAAATGGAGTGTGGGTGTGTGTACACTCAGACAGTGAGTGCACGCACGCAGGAGCTAGTAGCCTATGAACACAGTGACTGAGTGTCCTAGACTCCTAGTACAGTAAGAGTAAGTAGTAACAGTAAGTAGAACTAACTAATTACAATAATCAATCAGCGATCAGAAGGAAATGGAGTGTGGGTGTGTGTACACTCAGACAGTGAGTGCACGCACGCAGGAGCTAGTAGCCTATGAACACAGTGACTGAGTGTCCTAGACTCCTAGTACAGTAAGAGTAAGTAGTAACAGTAAGTAGAACTAACTAATTACAATAATCAATCAGCGATCAGAAGGAAATGGAGTGTGGGTGTGTGTACACTCAGACAGTGAGTGCACGCACGCAGGAGCTAGTAGCCTATGAACACAGTGACTGAGTGTCCTAGACTCCTAGTACAGTAAGAGTAAGTAGTAACAGTAAGTAGAACTAACTAATTACAATAATCAATCAGCGATCAGAAGGAAATAGAGTGTGGGTGGTGTGTGTACACTCAGACAGTGAGTGCACGCACGCAGGAGCTAGTAGCCTATGGACAGTGACTGAGTGTCCTAGACTCCTAGTACAGTAAGAGTAAGTAGTAACAGTAAGTACAACTAACTAATTACGATAATCAATCAGCGATCAGAAGGAAATGGAGTGTGGGTGTGTGTACACTCAGACAGTGAGTGCACGCACGCAGGAGCTAGTAGCCTATGGACAGTGACTGAGTGTCCTAGACTCCTAGTACAGTAAGAGTAAGTAGTAACAGTAAGTACAGCTAACTAATTACGATAATCAATCAGCGATCAGAAGGAAATAGAGTGTGTGTTGTGTGTGTACACTCAGACAGTGAGTGCAGTGCGCACACGCAGGAGCTAGTAGCCTATATGAACAGTGACAGTGAGTGTCCCTACGGGTACAGTAAGAGTAAGTAGTAAGTAAGTACAACTAACTAACAATAATCTATCAGTAATCAGAAGGAAATAGAGTGTGTGTACACACAGACAGTGAGTGAGTGCACACACGCAGGAGCTAGCTAGTAGCCTATAAACAGTGACAGTCAGTGAGTGTCCTACTCCTAGTACAGTATAACTACAATACTATTAGTAAAGGACAGCAGAAATACTGGTATAGATGAGAGAAATAAACAGAGGACAGCTGCCCACAGAGGCAAGGCCCCCCTGAGGCCTAAACCTGTAAGCTTGCAGCAGCTGCCTGTCTCTAATGTAACACACAAGCTACTAACTAAAATACAATGTCTATCTAACTAACAACAATATAGGTGTATATGGCAGGTGTAGGTGAGCAAAAACGCTAGGTAAATGATCACAATAGAGCACTTGCTAAGCCAAAGCACAAAGGAGCAACTGTCTCTGTACAAGTCTCAGGCAAGCATGGAGAAACGCAACATGGCGGCCGCTATTTATAGGGTAGGGGCTGGCCAGGGTCCCCCTCTGTGATTGGCTGCCGTCAGAGGGCCTGGGAGCCCTCTGATTGGCTCTAAGGACATCAATCTGGGCTATGACGCTATTCGAGCTCGGTACCGAGCTCGAATAGCGCCGGGTTGCTCGAATAGCTCGAATAGTGAATGGGCTATTCGAGTGTACTCGGATAGCCCATTCGAATAGCTCCAGCTATTCGGAGCTCGAATACCGAGCTCGAATAGCTGAAAAAGAGCTCGAATATTCGAGCTACTCGAATATTCGAGCTCTGCTGAGCACCACTAGTTACCACAATTGGGATTCTGTTGTTTTCAGTCTTTGGGGTGTACTTCAACAGTTCCTCTCTTGATTTTAAAGTTGCTCTGTGTATTTGATCATCAACGATTTGTGGATGATATCCCTGATCTATGAATATTTTACGTAGTGACATAAGTTGTCTGTCTCTGTCCTCTGAATTAGAACATATTCGGTTATACCTCAGAGCCTGGCTGTAAACAATAGATTTTTTGGTGTGTTCCGGGTGGAAACTCTTCCATTTTAGGTAAATATGCCGGTCAGTTGGTTTACGGTATATGGATGTTTGTAAAATTCTATCTTGTATATAAATTGTGGTATCCAGGAAACTGACATGGGAGGTTGAAAAGCTGAGCGTTAACTTGATGCTCTTGTGGTACTCTGAGAAGTTTTTGTGGAATCTGATTAATTCTTCCTGTGATGCTGTCCAGATTAATAGGATATAGTCTATAAATCTGAAGTAAGCCCATGGTTTAATTTCACAAGTTGAAAGGAAGTTTTCCTCCAATCTGGCCATAAACAAATTTGCATACTGGGGCGACATCCTACTTCCCATAGCACTGCCCATTGTCTGTAGATACATATCATTCCCAAATGAAAAATAGTTGTGAGTTAGTATATACCTGATAAGTTGTAGTGTGGGCTCTGTTGGTAGATCATTTAGCTGAAGGAAATGTTGGCAAGCTGCAATACCGTCCTCGTGTGGAATATTGGTATAAAGGGATTCAACATCCATTGTAGCCAGGATAGCACCCTCTGGGATCGGACCCATGGCAGTCATTTTGTTAAGAAGGTCAGTGGTGTCTTGGATGTAGCTGGCTGTATTCCTTACCATGGGTTTAAGAATGTTTTCTACCCAACCAGATATCTTTTCTGTTAGTGTCCCCAAACCAGAGATGATAGGACGACCTGGATTTCCTTTGTGTATTTTTGGTAAGATGTAGAAGGTGCCTATTTTAGGATTAGCTGGTGTGACGGGCGAGCCGTCAGTGCGCAGAAAACGCAGCCGCAACCGACTTCCTGCCTCGGTTGTCGTTGCGCTGCCCCAATCAGAATCTCATGTCTGTGGACACCAGGCAGTCCAGCCTGGGGGGTCTCTGCTGTCTTCAGAGAAATAGTTAGCCTAGTTCTTTTCATGAAGCCTGTGCCCTGTGACTTGCTAATGAAGCCAGAGGGGTAACACTCAGATGTTAATTGACAAACCAGGAGTCTTTTCAGAGCCAAGGAAGCTAATCCCAGCAGGGGGCAGACTTAGCGGAACCATTCAGCCAGGATAGGGAAACATAGAGTTATGATCTTTATGCATGTTTTAGAAGTACCATACATCGGAGAAATGTGGAAGTTATATCATTCTGCTGGTCCGGATCTTGTGAGTGTTTTGATATTAAATTTGGGCCCCTAGCCTAACCAGAACGCTGGGAATTCCACCGTTTCTTAACCGGGCATGCAAACATGCCCAAGTTTGATATCATATTAATCGGTAGGTTCTGGGGATCGAGAATATGTAATTATTATCTGTGTGCCGGCCGCGCAGGTCTGCCTAGGGAACCTGTCAGGATTATGAGTTTGCTAAAGCCCCTGCCCAGATGTGATTACCATAGTCCGGCCTGGGGGCCGACTCTGGAAGCCCGCCTCTGAGCTCATCTCCATTAAAAGTGAATGAGCTGCCTGGGAAGAAATTCCTCCCTTTACCATCTTCAGGACAAACGGCCACTATGAGGAACAAGTGGTGGCCATATTGCCAGAGCTAAAACAAAGGACATCCTCCATTTTGTTTTGATTCTAAATCTTGCTGAACTTTACTCTGCAACAAAGAACTCTAAGAACTTGAAACCGTTTTGCTTGAACTTGACGATTTTCCCACAAAAGGACATATTTCCACAAACCATAAGTAGTTTTCTCCCTTCTTTTATTTTTCATACTGGCTATTACTGTCTTAATAATTGTGATTTTTAATAATTGTCTGTATATATTAATTATTTATATTGCGTGAATAAACGACTTTCTCCAAGTCATTCACTGTTTCGCTACCCTGCTTATCAGCACACACAGAAATGATCCCGGGTCTCTGAAGATACGCTACTGTTTGTTTGTTGTTGGCTAGACAGAATATCGTGTGTTTAACCGTTTTATTCGCAGGATTAGTCAGTCAGTTAGTGGGCCCCACGGTCCCATAGTAACCGCAGTGGTGGCAGTTTACTCTGAACCAGTAGGTGACGTTGTAATTACCCGTGTCTCACAGGCTCCCTTCGGAGTTGTCTGCGGCTAATTCTTAACGGTTCCTGCGCATTGACTGCGACCAGAGTTCGCACGATCTGTGCGCTGGCACCGTTTAGAAGGCTAAGTGCGGTCAGCCACTGAGGGCTCCTGTGACAGTGTTAGGCAGCGGTTGGGACCTGTGTTGTGCTGAAAGTATCTGCGATAGCGCTAGCGCTATCGAGAAACGAACTAATTCGTTGGTGTAGCTGGAAGGCAATATATTTTTTATATATACAGAGAGACTGTGTAGCCAGTACCCCTCCCCAAAAGTTTTATTTTATTTGGCATGGAAATGTCCGGGAACTACAAGAAAATGGGCCTGGCGGACCTGCAAAATCTTTGCCAAGAGAGAGGCATTGATGTCGGCCGCAAGAAACAACAGGACCTGGTAACGGAATTGTTTCAATGGGATACCCAGCAACTGCGGGAGCCGGGAGTGTCCGCTGAAGTGGATACCAGCCCATCTGACAATCGAGGGGACCAGAGACTGAGACTCCTGACCGTACAGAGGTTGTGCATCCTGAGGGCCCTGCATCAACAGTTACGCCGGAGAATGTCAGTGTGGACCCCAATCCCAGAGTTTCTGACAGTACTCGCCCGGAACTGGCCAGTACTGGACTGTCCGTTTGTACTGATCCGCTAATGCAGCAGGCATTACAAAAGCTGATGGACACTGACCTGGACAAGTACCTGCAGTACATGCGTGAGGAGCGCCAATCTGCAGAAGCGCGGACAGAGCGCCAAATGCGGGAGGAACGGGAGCGGCAAGCGGCTGCTACGGAACGGGAGCTCCAACGACAGCATGAGCTAAACATGGCAAAAGTTCAACAGGCCAGCCGGAGTTCACCGCCCAGCCTCCCTGCTGAAGGAGCTGCAGCACCCGTAAGTGCAAAATTTAAATTTGCTAATATTGAAAAAGACACAGACATTGACTTGTTTTTGCGGTCTTTTGAAAAAGCATGCCGTCAGTATCGTCTGTCCCAAGACCAGTGGGCCAGACATCTGACACCTTTGCTGCGCTACAAAGCGCTTGATGCCTTCGCAGAATTGCCTGCGGAGAAGGATAATGATTATGCTGCTATAAAAGACGCTATCATTACTAAGTACCAGCTGACGCCAGAAGCCTATCGGAAAAAGTTCAGGGCCTGGCAGAAAAAGCCTTCTGATTCGTACCGAGATGTGGCCAGCAGCTTGCTCACCACACTCCGCCAGTGGACACTAGGCCTCACCAAAGGGTCTTATGATGTCCTGGAGGACTTGATAGTCCTGGAACAATTTCTGAACATTTGCCCTGCTGATGTACGCCAGTTTGTGCTAGAACGCAGGCCGGCTTCAGCCACTGTCGCTGCAGACCTTGCTGAGACTTTTGCAACTACCCGGGTGGCTGATACTCGCAGAACTGTCCCATCCAGCTGGAGAGGAGGTCAGCCCAATACTCTGGCAGACTCTCCTGCCCCTGTGAGCCGTCCGCCACAGAGGCCACCCAGCGCAGCTGCTGCACCCAGGACTGCAACGCCTGGAGAGGTCACCTGTCACTACTACCGCCAGCCCGGACACATGAAGTTCGACTGCCCGGAGCGGAGACAGACACCACCAGCACCTGGATCATCTGCATCACCTGCACCTCACCCACAGCAGAGGCAACCCGCCAGCGAACCACAGCCTGGATCATCAGATTTTGTCCTGTTTGCCCGCGGAAAGGAAATCCGCGACCGAACCGACCAGCAGCAACTTGTTAGAGTGAACGGCAAAGTTGTCACCGGATTCCGAGACACCGGAGCTGACATCACGTTAGTTCACTCACACCTTGTACCAAAGGAGAGCATCAGCTCCAGCCGATCCCTTGCCCTTACTGGAGTAGAGGGCACCCTTTTCCACAAAGCCCACGCAAAAGTGAAGCTGGATTGGGGAGTGGGAGGAGTCCAGGAACGGGTTGTTGGGGTTATGAAGGATCTCCCAGTCCCTGTGTTGCTAGGGACTGATTTGGGCAAGCTTGTGTCCTACTATGAACCTGCCACGACCGCCTTGTCGCTCACGGAAGGGGACGGACTCTCCACCCACCACCAGGTACTTTATACACTTGGGGGAGCACCAGGGGGAGGTGGGTTGAATGTGCCCAGTTCAAGGGTACCAGGTTCAATAGTGCCTGCTTCAAAGGCACCTGAGTTTGAGGTACAGACTGTCTGTTGTGATGATGCTGTAACTGTACCTGAGTTTCCTGTACAACCTGTCTGTAATGAAAAAATGTCTATACCTGTCAATGTCATTACTGCATGCAATGATGATTTGAGTAATGTCCGTCTGTGCCATCCTGACAGTGTACCTGTGCTAGCAATACCGCGCAGCTGCACTGCTCAGAACCCGAGCTCAGAACAGGTGGAGGGGGTTCCGGCCTCCTCCCCCTCCTCTGACCGCAGGGATGAGACCTTTCAGCCGCTGGCCTCGTGTGACATGAGCCAGTTGGCTGAAACTGACAGCGCCGTATTCTCAGCCGCACTACAAAGTGACCCAAGCCTGGAGGTGCTCAGGCAGCGAGCCGCTGAGCCCCTCGCAGACGGGGCTGCTTTCAAGGTGTACTGGGAAGGTGGGAGACTGTACAGTGAGTCTGTGCAGCCCCCTACAGGTGGATCCCATGCGAATACCAAATGGCTTGTGGTCCCGAGTGCGTTCAGGGGACATGTGCTGAAATCTGCACATGGTAATCCTCTGACAGGGCACTCAGGTGTCCGCAAGACACTTGCCGGTATTCGGAAACAGTTTTATTGGCCCCGGATGAACAGGGATGTAGCAAACTACTGCCGAGCATGTGCCGTCTCTCAGGAGCTGGGAAGGTCCAGGGATTCCCGCGGGGTTCCCTTAGGTCCACAGCCACTTAGCAGGGGAACCCTGCGTGGGCTGGCTGTTGACCTAACCAACCCACTGCCCGTTGTCAGCAGTCCCGGCAGACACCACGTCCGACTGCAGTGGCGCAAACGCCCTGTCCAGAACGGTCCATGTCGGGTTAACCCTGAGGGTAGCGGACAGCGACCTGTCCAGGTGAACCGAGCCGCAGGCGCCAATGGGTTTCCCCGCCGTCCCGGGAGCCGACACCAACACGCTGATGGGCTGTCCCGGTGTCAGGGGGAACTAGACCCAACAGCGCCAATGGCTGCTACGGAGGATGTCTTGGTGACAACCCCCTACACAGCATCAGAAAGGGGAGGTGTGACGGGCGAGCCGTCAGTGCGCAGAAAACGCAGCCGCAACCGACTTCCTGCCTCGGTTGTCGTTGCGCTGCCCCAATCAGAATCTCATGTCTGTGGACACCAGGCAGTCCAGCCTGGGGGGTCTCTGCTGTCTTCAGAGAAATAGTTAGCCTAGTTCTTTTCATGAAGCCTGTGCCCTGTGACTTGCTAATGAAGCCAGAGGGGTAACACTCAGATGTTAATTAACAAACCAGGAGTCTTTTCAGAGCCAAGGAAGCTAATCCCAGCAGGGGGCAGACTTAGCGGAACCATTCAGCCAGGATAGGGAAACATAGAGTTATGATCTTTATGCATGTTTTAGAAGTACCATACATCGGAGAAATGTGGAAGTTATATCATTCTGCTGGTCCGGATCTTGTGAGTGTTTTGATATTAAATTTGGGCCCCTAGCCTAACCAGAACGCTGGGAATTCCACCGTTTTTTAACCGGGCATGCAAACATGCCCAAGTTTGATATCATATTAATCGGTAGGTTCTGGGGATCGAGAATATGTAATTATTATCTGTGTGCCGGCCGCGCAGGTCTGCCTAGGGAACCTGTCAGGATTATGAGTTTGCTAAAGCCCCTGCCCAGATGTGATTACCATAGTCCGGCCTGGGGGCCGACTCTGGAAGCCCGCCTCTGAGCTCATCTCCATTAAAAGTGAATGAGCTGCCTGGGAAGAAATTCCTCCCTTTACCATCTTCAGGACACACGGCCACTATGAGGAACAAGTGGTGGCCATATTGCCAGAGCTAAAACAAAGGACATCCTCCATTTTGTTTGGATTCTAAATCTTGCTGAACTTTACTCTGCAACAAAGAACTCTAAGAACTTGAAACCGTTTTGCTTGAACTTGACGATTTTCCCACAAAAGGACATATTTCCACAAACCATAAGTATTTTTCTCCCTTCTTTTATTTTTCATACTGGCTATTACTGTCTTAATAATTGTGATTTTTAATAATTGTCTGTATATATTAATTATTTATATTGCGTGAATAAACGACTTTCTCCAAGTCATTCACTGTTTCGCTACCCTGCTTATCAGCACACACAGAAATGATCCCGGGTCTCTGAAGATACGCTACTGTTTGTTTGTTGTTGGCTAGACAGAATATCGTGTGTTTAACCGTTTTATTCGCAGGATTAGTCAGTCAGTTAGTGGGCCCCACGGTCCCATAGTAACCGCGGTGGTGGCAGTTTACTCTGAACCAGTAGGTGACGTTGTAATTACCCGTGTCTCACAGGCTCCCTTCGGAGTTGTCTGCGGCTAATTCTTAACGGTTCCTGCGCATTGACTGCGACCAGAGTTCGCACGATCTGTGCGCTGGCACCGTTTAGAAGGCTAAGTGCGGTCAGCCACTGAGGGCTCCTGTGACAGCTGGTATTAATGTAAGTATGTTAGATGATTTTGAGGAAAGATCATTAAGCATATTCTTCAATTCCCTTGAGTATTGTAGTGTGGGGTTTGTTTCTAGTCTTTTGTAGTAGGTGTTGTTGGAGAGCTGTCTGTTTGCTTCTTGAATATAGATGGATTTATCCAAAATCACTACAGCTCCTCCTTTGTCAGCTGGTTTAATTACTATGTTGTCATTGCTTTTAAGGCTCAGTATTGCTTTCCTTTCTTGAGTATTGAGGTTGTAGAGTGTCTGTTTTTGTTTGTCCAGTATCTGTAATTTGATTCTTTTTCTGAAGTTGTCAATATATTCTTCTAATTTCTTGTTCCATCCCTAATTTGATTCTTTTTCTGAAGTTGTCAATATACTCTTCTAATTTCTCATTCCGTCTCTAATTTGATTCTTTTTCTGAAGTTGTCAATATACTCTTCTAATTTCTTAGAAGCTAGTCTACTTTAACAGCTAGTCTACTTTAGGGGACCCACCGTAAATCCCCATAGAAAATTTGAGCTGTGCTGAAAACGGAGCGAATTTCCGCTTTCAGCTCTTCTAAACCCCCACAAGTTATATATCTATGGAAAGCTGAGAATCTACTCTAACGAATGATGCTACTTTTGGTGAGCAAAAGGTGAAACTCACCGTGTACGAGGCGCCGAACGGCCGCGATCGCGGCTCCGTCGACCATCTTGGTTCTGTGCTGCTCCTATTTTTCTCCCTCCTCATTGGAGGGATTGTTAGCTGGGGGCGTGCCAGAGAGAAGGAAAAAAAAAGAAAGTGAAATGTTTTCTACTGGCTTAGTTCCTATTACTACTGCGCTGGGCGGTGTGTGTTGGCAGATGGGAGCAGGAGGATGTAATTTCCTATCTGTTCGGCACAGTTTAATTTCATTCGGCCAAACTATTATTTTTCACAGCCCTGAAGGTCGGTAGACATAGTAACTTGTGAGTCTTGTGAGAGAGCAGTTTCTGGCACGCCCCCAGCTAACAATCCCTCCAATGAGGAGGGAGAAAAATAGGAGCAGCACAGATGTCAAGATGGCTGACGGAGCCACGATCGCGGCCGTTCGGCGCCTCGTACACGGTGAGTTTCAGCTTTTTCTCACCGAAAGTGGCACCATTCGTTAGAGCAGATTCAGAGCTTTCCATAGATATATGACTTGTGGGTGTTTAAACAGGCTGAAAGCGGAAATTCGCTCCGTTTTCAGCACAGCTCAAATTCTCTATGGGGATTTACGGTGGGTCCCCTAAAGTAGACTAGCTCCTTATTTCTTACAAAACGTTTTTTTTCTAACTATACAGATATAGGAATGCTGATTTCCGTAGAAATTCTGATTTCCACCAATGCCGATTCTGCGGATTTCACATTTTCCAATTTACGTTTTTCCGATTTCCGATGAGTTTTTTGGGGGGCAGGGGTCATTTTTTGCATTCTCTGATTGGCCAAATTCTTCCGATTTGACTGCATTCTCTGCTTGGTCCAATGCGTCCAAGTTATGGTATTGTGGTATTTCCGCAGAAATCCGATTTCCACGTTCTGGTTGGAAATGCCCATTTTCGATCGGAAATGTGAATATTTCATTACTGCAGAATCTGAATGAGCATCCCTACTTTCCTGCTTCTCATACACTGAGATCAGCCACAAGTGTAGCCAGCCACTATTGCACTATTGGCCCGTCGCGGTCATCGGTTTTCCTCCCCATAGAGGGACACTAGACGCGGCGATTAATCGACCCTGGATGCTACATGTAGCATCTAGGGTCGCCTCAAACGATAGGGAAAATCGGGATCGGAACTCCGCGTTTGCGCAAACGCTGATACAAACGCTCCCACTCACTTGAATGAGAGTGGTAAACGCCTGCCAAGCGTCCGTGTGAAAAACACCGCTGGCAAAACACACATGGCAAAATACCGCTGTGAGGTGCACCCAGTGGCATAGCTAATGAGCTTTGAGCCCCAGTGCAAGTTTTACATTGGGGTCCCCAAGCATTCTACATAAAACAATTCACAACAAAACCTGCCAAGGACATCCACGGAATAAGAGGTGTAAGCAGAGGAGCACTATTCAAAGTATAATAATAATTGCAGTATTTATATAGTGCTTTTCTATATATTTATATAGAGCTTTTGTCAGACTCATAGCACTTGCGAGGCAGCCACTAGGTTGTACTCAGTAGGCAGTAGCAGTGTTAGGAAGTCTCGCCCAAGAACTCCTTACTGAATAGGTGCTGGCTTACTGAACAGGAAGAGCTGAGATTTGAACTCAGATGCCACTGCTGGTAAGCAGTGATCATTACCAGAATAGCACCATTAAAAAGTGGAGGTACCCCAATAGTAGAGTGACCAGATTTTTTGTGGGTCCAACCTGGGACAGGGAGTGGGGAGGACTGAGGAGCGCGTAGCGGCAAAGACTGGGGGGGGGCTGCAGCGCGCTCAGCGCGCCGCGTCGAAAAAATGGGCGTGGCCATGACATTGTATGGGTGGAGCTATCGTAATGATGTAACAGCGAGGCATAAGAAAGAAGTGTTTACGCCATGATGTGGACAAACAAGACTTTGCATCATGGGTGTGCAGAAACTGTGTGATGCTAATAGTATACCGTAACCACAAAGCAGCAAACATAGCCATCTATGACCATTAAATAATAAATGCAGTAACAGTTACCAGAAAATAAACGCAATAGGCAACATGTCAGCACAAAATAACCGCAATGCGGGCAACATGTCAGTATAAAATAAATGCAATGAGGGCAAACATGTCAGTACAAACTAAACGCAATGCGGGCAAACATGTCAGTACAAACTAAACGCAATGCGGGCAACATGTCAGTACAAAATAAACGCAATGCGGGCAAACATGTCAGTACAAAATAAACGCAATGTGGGCAAACATGTCAGTACAAAATAAACGCAATGCGGGCAACATGTCAGTACAAAATAAACGCAATGCGGGCAAACATGTTAGTACAAAATAAACGCAATGCGGGCAACATGTCAGTACAAAATAAACGCAATGCGGGCAAACATGTCAGTACAAAATAAACGCAATGCGGGCAACATGTCAGTACAAAATAAACGCAATGCGGGCAACATGTCGGTACAAAATAAACGCAATGCGGGCAAACATTTCACCAGAAAAGAAACGCAATGCGGGCAAACATTTCACCAGAAAAGAAACGCAATGCGGGCAAACATTTCACCAGAAAAGAAACACAATGCGGGCAAACATTTCACCAGAAAAGAAACGCAATGCGGACAAACATTTCACCAGAAAAGAAACGCACTGCGGGCAAACATTTCACCAGAAAAGAAACGTACTGCGGGCAAACATTTCACCAGAAAAGAAACGCACGGCGGGCAAACATTTCGCTAGAAAAGAAACAATGCGGGCAAACATTTCACCAGAAAAGAAACGCACTGCGGGCACACATTTCACCAGAAAAAAAACGCACTGCGGGCAAACATTTCGCTAGAAAAGAAACAATGCGGGCAAACATTTCACCTGGAAAAGAAAGCATTTACTCACCTGGCAGAAGTCTCTGGCCTCTGGCGCGCTGCTCCTAGGACCGTCTTACTTCTCCTGCAGTCTCCCGCGCTGACAGGGCTACGGCAAGATGGCGCCCGAAGCCCTGTACTGGAGACACAAATAGGTCTCCAGTACAGGGCTTCGGCAGCCATCTTGCCGTAGCCCTGCTCGCCTGCCGGTGTCGGGAACAAACACCGGAAGAGGAGGCTGGAGCGGGGCTGCAGGCAATGAACTGGCACGGCGTCTATAGACGCCGCTGCCAGTTCATTGAGGAGCGAGTGGCCAGAGTCCCGAGGCCGGGACGTCCCGCTGCTAAAAGCGGGACGTTTCCCGGGACCTCATTAAGCCTGGGACAGCGGACCCCGAATCCGGGATGCGTCCCGGGCAATCCAGGACGTCTGGTCACTCTACCCAATAGGCCCCTTTAGTCAAGGGCCCTGGTGCAGACGCAACCTCTGCATCCCCTATTGCTACACCACTGGGTGCACCTCTTTGTCATGCTCACCAACACCTGTGAATACACCTCTTCCAGTGATAAAGCAGCTTACCAAATGTATTGCCACATCAATGGGTAGTGGAACAATCATTAGTACTGTAGTACCTCCTCCCTGTCATCTTTCATGTTGATCTTCGCACCTTTATTACTGACAATCCTGCTTCTGAAGAGAGAAAGTACAGAGCTAGCCATATGGATTGCAACAAAGACAACTTGTGTAGGTGGAATCAGAAGGGTTGAGGACCTGGCTGAGGGCTCCTGTCTGATACTGTTTGGCCGCCTTGTAGTTGGAACAGTTGAAATGGTGCATTGCAGAGTCAGACACCAGGACCAGCCACAGTCACAGATTCTGAAATCTGACTCTCTTACAGCAGTTGCTCATCAATGCTGCTCGGATACCACTTTTCATTATCTGGATCTAATCCGGATCCAAATACCCAGATATCCTATCCAGGTCGGACATCAGAGTTTAAAATTTTCCAATCCGGATCCGAATTGGGTATCCAACCTCAGTATCCGGCCGGATTCAGATATCCAGATAGGAAACCGGAAGTGACCTGAAAATGGCTTAAAATGCTTTCAAAAGTCTCATAAGATGGCAAAAAACCCTTTTGGAGGTCTCTCTCATTTGGCCATTGAAGGTGATTTTGGCTTCTGCTCGGATATCTGAACTAACTATCCGCCCAGATTTCAGATGGGAAATCTGAGTTTGCTCGGATAGTCTATTCAGATTTAAAAAAATATCCGAATTGCTATTAAAAGTTCGGATTATCTCGGTAGTTCGGATATCCAAAATCTTACAGAGCACCACTGTTGCTCATCATCAACAAAATCTCATAACAGGATCCTTAGCTGCATTAAGTGATTTTCACACAAAAGTAACATTTTAGCCAGGGCCGTTTCTAGGCATAGGCCACCTAAGAATGTTCTCCAAGTATGATCTGGTCAGGTCTTCACAGCACACATGGTATCCTTTCATTGTGGAGTTGCTGCTAACTGCATGCCATGGCAGTAAGGAGAAGAGAACAGACAGCAGAATCATTTTGAAAACAAACACTGTAGGAGCAGCTTGGCAGAGGAGAGAGTGTGTGAGCTGCCTGCCTACCTTCACTGCCTGCCTGCTGCTAACGAGAGAGGAGGATCCTTGCAGCACTGAGAGGAGAAGGAGGAGGCACTACTGGTTCATGGAACATATTGGAGAACAGTGCTGGCAGGGGAGCTGCAGCCTTCAGTGCTGGCACTGTGTGTGTGTGCTGGTGCTGCAGGAGTCTGTGGCTGCATGACTGTGCATGTGATGTTCCAATATGTAAGTATATGATCTGCAGATGGAAAGCCAGCCAGTGGGGATTCCTAGAAAACCAGCCGCAGTCCATCTATAACTATAGATTATGTCATGTAATAAAAACCTTAAAACACAATAAAACTGACAGCTGCATAAAATGATCTAATTTTTTTTATTAGCATAGGAACAATAATATGTATTTCTGTATCTCTCATATACACAAATCAAAGTCCAACACAATTTCTGGTATACCCTGCTAGTCACATGATCTTGTGTTACAGTACGTTGCACTCACTGCTGTTACCGATAGGGGAGGGGCTCTCTCAGTTGTAGCGGCCCTCTCTCACCTCTCATGACAGAGGAAACAACCTCCTCGATTCCTCCCACTGTCACCACTGGATCCTGGGAGCACCGGAGGGGAGGGTAAGCTTTTCCTTCCACCTTTGTATTCATCTACTCCCTCCCCCCCCCCCCCAATCAAAAAACTTACAACGTGTGACTATAATATTAAAAAATAATTCTGCAGATAACTCTCTATCACAACTGCAATTATTATAAGGCTGATTGATTTTGCTTTTATATTTGAATATGACCTTGCAGCTCCGCCCATTACTTACATACAGCACCTGAACAGAAGCCCATTTCCTGTACAGCAGTAACTCCCTGCTGTGGCTGCCATTACACTCTGCTTCCGCTACACGATACAACTCCAGCTTCATCGGTCTTCCCAGCCACCTCCTGCTCTGCTACTGCTGCCTTGCTCCATTCTGCTCCTGCTACACTCTCCAGCTTCATATGTCTTCCAAGCCACTTCCTGCTCTGCTACTGCTGCCTTGCTCCACTCTGCTCCACTCTCCAGCTTCATATCTCTTTCCAGCCACCTCCTGCTCTACTGTAGGAGGATTTTTTTTGCACAACAGTCTCAAACTCCTCCCACAGCCTGGAACCTTGCTAAGAGGCTTGAAGTGACTGAAGAAGGTCATGCAGAATACAGAGAGCTCTGAGTAGAGGGGTGAGGTTATGATGTGGATGTGGGCAAAAGAACTTACCTGGGGCTTCCTCCATTCCCTCGTAGTCGGTAAGGTCCCTCAGCGTCCTCCGGCCGAAGACACTGCTCTAACAGAGCCACCAGGGACAGAACGGAGGCAGCCCAGAGAACACCAAGGAAACTCACCGACTACGAGCGGCTGGAGGAAGCCCCAGGAACGTTCATTTTCCCATTTTAAAGTCCTGCTCAGGGTCCCTTTAAAAGACACCCAAAGTGAGAGGGATATGGTGGATGCCATATTTATTTCCTTCTAAAAAATCATTACCAGGTGCCTGGCGTGCTGCTGATCTTTCTGGCTTTGAAAGTGTCTGAATCACACACCTGAAACAAGCAGGCAGTAAATCCAGTCAAACATCTGATTCACATACTTCTTTAGGGTCTACAGCTAAAAGTATTAAAGCTAATGTAACCCCGGTTTAAAAAAAAAAAAAAAAAAGGCAGATACTCACATAAGGAGAGGGAAGGCTCGGTCCTAATGAGCCATCCCTCTCCTCTCCCGGTGCTGCGCTGGCTCCTCCGTTCTCATCTCACGCCGAGGGGACTTCGGAAGTCTTCGGGAGCCGAGTCCTCCCGAAGACAGGCGGCGGACACGCTTGTGCGTCATAAAGGGCGGGCGCGCGTGCGCAGTGTAGAGCGGCCTATCTTCGGGAGCACTCGGGCTCCCGAAGCATTTCCAAAGCCTCCCTTCGGCCGGGAGACAGCGGTATTTGACCGAAACGGTCGAATACCGCTACGGGGGAGCCAAGACAGCAGCGGGCACCGGGAGAGGAGAGGGAATGCTCTATGCGACCGAGAGCCTCCCTCTCCTTCGGTGAGTATCTGACTTTTTTTTTTTTTTTTTAAACGGTTCCCATTAGCTTTAAAGGCATTGGTTCAGCAGGGCAGCCAGGCAATTTGCATTGTTTAAAGGGAAATTAATATGACAGCCTCCATATTTCTCTCACTTCAGGAGTCCTTTAAAAGTAACCATGAAGGGTGTCGGCGAATTATTATTAGAGGGTCTCACCACTGAAGTACAAAAGAGATTAGAGAAACCAGCAGATGACTCCGACCAATAGGCTCTGGCAATAGATGCTGGGTTATTTAAGCTCTTCAAACCTCATCTCTACAACACAGGATTTCTATATGTGTACACCATATCAGGGTGCATGTGCTGTCATGTGGTTAATTAGACTTCTTTTTGCTGCAAACAATTTCCCACACTCTGAACATGAAAAAGGCCGCTCACCCATGTGAATTCTCTGGTGCCTAAGAAGGTATTTGTTGCAACTGAAGCTCTTCCCACATTCTGAACATGAAAAAGGCCGCTCACCTGTGTGAAGTCTGTGGTGCCTAAGAAGGTATGTCTTGCAACTAAAGCTTTTCCCACACGTTGCACATGAAAAAGGGTGCTCATTGGCATGTCTACTCTGGTGCGCAAGAAGAGACCCTTTCCGAGTGAAGCTTTTCCCACACTCTGAACATGAAAATGGACGCTCACCTGTGTGGCTTCTTTCATGGGTAAGAAGGTGATGTTTCTGCAGGAAACGCTTCCCACACTCTGAACAAGAAAATGGACGCTCGCCTGTGTGGCTTCTCTCATGTGAAAGAAGGTGATGTTTCTGAAGAAACCCCTTCCCACACTCTGAACATGAAAATGGATGCTCACCAGTGTGACTTCTCAGGTGAATTAAAAATTGATATCTATGCATGTACCTCTTCCCACACTCTGTACACGAAAATGAACACTCGCCTCTGTGACGTCTCTCATGGGTAAGAAGGTTATTTTTTTGATTAAAACTTTTCCCACACAATGAACATGAAAAAGGGCGCTCACCCGTGTGAGTTCTCTGGTGTGTATGAAGCTGAGATTTCTGAACAAAACATTTCCCACACACTGAACATAAAAATGGCCGCTCCCCTGTGTGCACCCTCTGATGTACTATGAGAAAGGATTTCGTTTTGAAACATTTACCACATTCAGAACATGAAAATATCCTCTCACCTTCGTGACTAACAGCAAAATCTCTACTGGAGGAAGATTGTTCAGGATTAGATGCACTGTCTGATTTATTGGCACTGTGACAACTTGTATAGATATTTGGGATAACCGGACATGCTGTGCCATAAGATTCCTCAGGGTTAGAGGGATCTGGTGATCTCTTATTATGATTAAGTCTGTGAAGTGTATATCCAGTAATGGGGATTCCTGCTGGAGAACATTGTGTGATGCCATCATCTTCTGTATTAAAATCTGAAGGTGAAATAGGGTGTCCTTCTGACACATCCTGTCCATCTATTGGAGGAATAACATAACTGTCAGCATATTCATTGTTACTGCTTTGTACTGTTGAGTCATATAGTATGATCTATTAGTTGAAAGAGTCACAGAAATCTGCCATGGAAATGGATAAAAATGAAATGTCAATAGATTAAATAAAATTAGACATAGAGTTCCACAGACCTAAACCAGCTTCAGCACACTATCCACTGTTTACATATACTAATATCACCGCTATACTGAGGAATGGAGATGGGCCTTTCATATGGTGTACAGTATCTCCTCCTTACTTGTTGGGAACATGATGTTATGCTGAAGAATGGAGATGGCCTTTCATATGGTGTACAGCATCTCCTCCTCATTTGTTGGTAACATGATGTTATACTGAGGAGTGGAGATGGGCCTTTCATATGGGGTACAGTATCTCCTCCTCATTTGTTGGGAACATTGTGTTATACTGAGGAATAGAGATGGGCCTCTCATATTGTGTACAGTATCTCCTCATTTGTTGGGACCATGATGTTATACTGAGGAATGGAGATGGGCCTCTCATATGGTGTACAGTATCTCCTCCTCATTTGTTGGGGACATGATGTTATGCTGAGGAATGGAGATGGGCCTTTCATATGGTGTACAGTATCTCTTCCTCATTTGTTGGGGACATGATGTTATGCTGAGGAATGGAGATGGGCCTTTCATATGGTGTACAGTATCTCCTCTTCATTTGTTGGGAACATGGTGTTATACTGAGGAATGGAGATGGGCCTTTCATATGGTGTACAGTATCTCCTCCTCATTTGCTGGGAACATGATGTTATACTGAGGAATGGAGATGGGCCTCTCATATTGTGTACAGTGTTTCCTCCTCATTTGTTGGGAACATGGTGTTATACTGAGGAATAGAGATGGGCCTCTCATATGGTGTACAGTATCTCCTCCTCATTTGTTGGGGACATGATGTTATGCTGAGGAATGGAGATGGACCTTTCATATGGTGTACAGTATCTCCTCCTCATTTGTTGGGGACATGATGTTATGCTGAGGAATGGAGATGGGCCTCTCATGTGGTATACAGTATCTCCTCCTCATTTGCTGGGAACATGATGTTATACTGAGGAATGGAGATGGGCCTCTCATATTGTGTACAGTGTTTCCTCCTCATTTGTTGGGAACATGGTGTTATACTGAGGAATAGAGATGGGCCTCTCATGTGGTGTACAGTATTTCCTCCTCATTTGTTGGGAACATGATGTTATACTGAGGAATGGAGATGGGCCTTTCATATGGTGTACAGTATCTCCTCCTCATTTGTTGGGAACATGATGTTATACTGAGGAATGGAGATGGGCCTCTCATATGGTGTACAGTATCTCCTCCTCATTTGTTGGGAACATGGTGTTATACTGAAGAATGGAGATGGGCCCCTCGTATGGTGTACATTATCTCCTCCTCATTTGTTGGGAACATGGTGTTATACTGAAGAATGGAGATGGGCCTCTCATATGGTGTACAGTATCTCCTCATTTGTTGGGAACATGGTGTTATACTGAGGAATGGAGATGGGCCTTTCATATGGTGCACAGTATCTCCTCCTCATTTGTTGGAACATGATATACTGAGGAATGGAGATGGGCCTTACATAGGGTGTACAGTATCTCCTACTCATTTGTTGCGAACATGATGGTAAATTTACGACAATAATGAGCAATCCCAAATTTATAATGAAATAAAGACAGCGTTATCTACCATATTTATATATCTTCACTTCCTTAAATCATCATTCAAAATTCACAAACACCATCTTTCCCTCATTTCTCTATATGAGAGAGAGAGAGGAGTTCCTAGTTAAAGACACTGAAGAAGGAGTACCCCTTGAATGTTTTCTGCATTTGGTGTTTATTACTGACCTGTGGTGATCAGTGGAGGACTTTCCTTGCACAGCTCATTGGTAATCATATATGTGTCTTCTGCTTCCTCTTTAGCTTCTTTATTAGTAATTACATCTTCATCCTAATACAAGATTACAAAATACAAGAATATTATTTTGCAAACTCCAAACAGTTCCCGTACAGATCATACAGCATGGAGTCACTTTGGTATTTGGTAAGACTCTTAGTACCACCTACCTGATAATGGTGGGGGATGGTGAGATCTTCCTGTGGAAAATTCTGGGAATAAAGAGGACCTGTACATCTCTCTGGTGGGTTTATGTGACTGGATCCATCTGCAGGAAACACACACTGACTTAGAGGGGAGGGGGATACTGTTGTAGAGACTGAAGGAGGAGAATCCTCTTACTTTGTTGTTGTTGATATACTTAGGCCCCGTTTACACTTAATCAGTTGCTCTAAGTTATAACTGAGAGGACAACTGATTTTCAAAGTAATGCCCATGTTTTCCTATAGACAATTACACACTTAACGCGTTTTAACTGAAACCTTTTTCACAATGCATTGCTATGGAGAAGAAAAAAAATGCGTACCGCCTTAGGGCCTGTTTCCACTACGTGCAAATTGGATGCAGAATGGATGCAGAAAAACTGACTCCAATGAATGCCTATGGTGAAATCTGCATCAGAAAAATCACGTTTAGTGGAAACAGGCCCATAGGCAATCATTGGAGTCAGTTTTTCTGCATCCAATCTGCATCCAATCTGCGTGTAGTGGAAACAGGCCCTTAGGCCCAGTTTACGCTTAATCAGTTGGTGTGCATTTTTTTTCTTCTCCATAACAATGCATTGTGAAAAAGATTTCAGTTAAAATGCGTTAAGTGTGAAAGGTGCCATAGGAAAACATGGGCATTACTTGAAAATCAGTTGCCCTTTCAGGTATAACTGAGAGCAACTGATTCAAGTGTAAACAGGGCCTTAGAGCCCATTTCCACTACATGCAGATTGGATGCAGAAAAACTGACTCCAATGAATGCCTATGGGCCTGTCTCCACTAAATGCGATTTTTCTGATGCAGATTTTCCCATAGGCATTCATTGGAGTCAGTTTTTCTGCATCCAATCTGCATCCAATCTGCATGTAGTGGAAACAGGCCCTTAGTGTTTATTACTGACCTTTGCTGATATGTGAAGGAATTTCCACCTCTTCACACGGCTCATCATCCACTACATATGTGTGTTTTGGTTCTTCCTTAACTTCTGCTTTAATAATAATCACATCTTCACCCTAAATAAGACCACAAATACAAGAACATCCCACACAGATTGCCTGCAAATCAGACGGCACCGAGACAATTCTGAGCTGGAGAATCTCTCACATTCACCTACCTGATAATGGTGGCAGATGGTGAGATCTTCCTGTAGGCAATCCTGGGAATAAAGAGGACCTGTACATCTCTCTGGTGGGGTTCTGCTCCTAGAACCATCTGTATAAAACACACAATCACATTGACTAAGAAGAGAGAAGATGCGATTGTGGGGAGCATGGTGGCGTAGCGGTTAGCACCTTGCAGTATTCTTAGATTTCAGCCACGGCACTATCTGCATGGAATTTGTATGTTCTCCTCAAGTATGCATGGGTTTCCTCTGGGCTCTCTGGTTTTCTCTCACATTCCACCAAGATACAGATAAGTTCATTGGTTTCCGCCAAACCTTAGCCATAGACTACCATGAATATATGACTATGGTAGGGATTAGATTGGGAAATTCTCAGAGGGACAGTTAGTGGCAAGACTATGTACTATGTACCGGATGTTGTTTGCTATGTACTATGCACTCTGTAAAGTCCTGCAGAAGATGTTGGCGCTATTTAAATACCAAATAATAAAAGTAATTGTTAGAGAGATAAATGGAACCCCACATTTTTTTTGCATTTAGTGTTTAGTAGCAAATATGTGCCTGATGTACATGGAAAGCTCAAAGTACAGTATAATCTTGTTGTAGTAAACATTCGGTTATAGTATACTAAGCCAGGTCCCAGCCAAGCCCCATTATAAGTGTATGGAAGCAATTTCTGGTGTAGTTCTATTACCTATGCTGATCTGTGAAGGGATTTCCTCCTCCTTACACGGCTCATCACCCATTTCTTCTGTGTCCTGTCTGACTACTGCTCTAACAAAAATCACATCTTCATCCTAAAATAAGACCACAAAGCACAAGAATATGATGCTATAGCCTCCGTACTGCTTCTATACAGATCATACAGCATGGACTCACTTGGCCATTTGGGGAGACCTCCAGTCCCACCTACCTGATAATGGTGAGGGCTGCTGTGATCTTCCTGTGAGCAGTCCAGAGAAAGAGAACATTTACCTCCCTCTGGTAGATTTCTGTTACTGGACTTATCTGTAGGATGGAGACGGCTGCTGGAGGCCAATAGCTCACCAGAGAGCTTCTTCACTACTTCACAATCCTGTGTAATAATGAAGAGTAATAATAATCACTGTGTACATTCCCAGAATCCTCATCTCTCCAGGCAGGACTGCTTTATTTTTGTGGATAAATAAGTGTGAGGTCATGTGACCCTCCCAGAATCCTCCTTACCTGTCCAGTCAGGACTGCTTTATTACTGTGGATAAATAAGTGTGAGGTCATGTGACCCTCTCAGAAACCTCCTCACCTGTCCAGTCAGCAGGTAGATGATCTCCAGAGTAAGGTTTAATATCTTCTCAGTCACGTGACTGCAGTCCTCATCCATCCTCATTGGCCTGGTTATGTGATCTATACAGGAAGCCCCTCTACATAGAAAGACAATAAACTGAGAATCACCTGGACTGTAGGACTCCAAGTTATATTATACAGTATACATCCTTAGAATTGTAATGTCCCCTCTGCCTATCTGGTTGTGATTCTACCTTAACACTTCCTAACACAGTCCAGACCCCAGATAATGACCAGTTTGTTATCCTTCCACATAGAAATGCTGTATAGATCGCATGACCAAATCAGTGAGGAGATATATACCTCACCGATTTGGTCATGCGATATACATACAGAGAGAGAGAGAGAGAGAGAGAGATCACATGATCAAATCAGTGAGGATATATATACATTACAATTCTAAGGATGTATACAGTATTATTACATTTTAGCTGCTGACACATATTTCCATCATGGAGTGTGATCTCCTGCTATGCAGAGCAGACATTTCCTCACATTGGGGTTGATTCACTAAAGAAAATAGCGCAAGCAACCTCCTGTTAGTCTTGCGATTTCCATAGTGTGCCTTAATTGTAATGGGCTGCACGCTACGCACACTACTGGCCGTGTAGCGAGTGTAATTACAAGGAGTGCACGCTAAGCTGCAGCCAGTGCTAGTAGCTTAAAGCGGATCCGAGATGAAAAACTAACTATAACAAGTAATTTGTCTATATATCTTATCTAAAGTTTAGATAGTATACACAGCATATCTAGCTGCAAACAGCTTCAAAAGTTTATGATTATTTTTTCTTGTGATACAATGAGGGCAGCCATGTTCTGTCACAGACTGAGGGCTGGAGATGCTATCAGCTTGCCTGTGTGTAAATTCAGTCCCCTCTCCTCCTCCCTCCTCCCCTCTGCTTCCGAAATCAATGGCTAGTAACCTTCTCCTCCTCCTGCCCAGACTGAGCTCCTGTAAGCCCTTGATACAGTGCCAAGGCACAAAAGGAGCTGTGGGCGAGGCTTGTTTAGTTTGTAGGGAATTAGAGTATTAAAACAAAACAAAAAAAGTATTTGGCTTGAGGAATGCACTATAAACTATATGAAAGGAACACAATTATGCAATGAGTAAAAGTATATCTCGGATCCACTTTTAGCCTCCTTCCTGCTCCTCCCCTTCCACCCTGAGACCCTTCGGGTCCAATCACTTTAAAGAACGTGATCCCTACACTCTGATTAGCTCAAAAGGCTGCCTGTCACTTGATAAGCAGCCTATTGGGCCAATCAAAGTGCGGGGATCAAATCCTTTAAAATGACTGGACCCAATGGGGCTCAGGGTGGGAGAAGAGAGTGCTCCTTATTTGCAGTGAGGCTGCGTAAGTTACTAACGCTCGCTATGCTGCACTAACCACAGAATAGCGTGCGCTCCTGTGATTACGCGCGCTACACAGCCAATAGTAGCGTGCAGCCCTTTACATTTAAAGCACACTGTGGAAAAAACGCAAGTAAGAGGAGGTTACTCGTGCTATTTTCTTTAGTGATTCAACCCCACTCAGTGCTGAACTGCTGTGCTTCAGCCTATGTATCCCCCCCCTCTCCATTTTCTAGGTGCATGTCGGCATCCGTGTTTATGTGTCTTCTGACCGCTTTGCACCATGAGCTCTGATGTCAGAGCTATCAGCATGCTGCGGCGTGTCGTACAGTCAGCAGATGCAGACTACTTTCCACACAAAATAAAACACTACTCCCTCACCAAGGCCTAGCACTCCATCCCCAGCATCTTATGTCGGGGATGCAATAGACAGCGGTAAGCAGAATTACGTGCGTAAAGTCTTATGAGTAGAGGGTAATGCATGGCATGTAATATACTGCATTCTGCTCTACTCAGTGTGCAGTAACACAGTTCAGTCCTAGCAGTCTAGAGTCCCTCCCCCCTCCAATTGAATCCCCTTGCTAATGTAAAAACTATTCCTGATCTTTTAGCATTCTCTCCTGATGAACTGTCTCAGCATAATCCTTTCCCCAAAATAAAAGGCTATTCTTCCCTCAAACAATCTCCTTCAACCATATGGGGACAGAAGCCAGAACATACTCACAATGGATAGGAATAACACCCATAACTGGCTCACAATGTCAGGAACAGCAATGAGCAGCTGAAAATATGCACATTGGAGAGCAGATAAAAATGCTGCAGGACGAGCACCTATAAAAAATGGCGCTGCCTTACGCAGCATCAGTAAAAGGCTTTTACTATTTACTATTGGCACCTATGGCGGCAGGGAGTAGTTACACTTAGGTAGGGGGTTAGGGTTAGGCAGCCAGGGATAAAGTGGTTGGCGTTAGGCAGCCAGAGTGGTGTGGTTAGGGTTAGGCACCTGAGGGATCTTAGGGTTAGGTAGAGGATGTGGAGTGGTTAGGGTTAGACACCTGGGGGGCAGGGCTGTGGAGTCAGAGTCGAGAAGTCGGAGCAATTTTGAGTACCTGGAGTCGGAGTTGGTGTGATTTGGGATACCTGGAGTCAGAGGTGGAGTCGGTGGTGTCATAAACTGAGGAGTCAGGAGTTGGAGTCGGATGATTTTTGTACCAAATCTACAGCCCTGGTAAGTATTAGACTAAGGAGTCGAGGAGTCAAAGCCATTTTGGGTACCTGAAATCGGAGTTGCTGGGGGGGTCTTAGGTAGAGAGGGTTCAATGTGAGAGTAGCCAGGGGTGTAGTTATACATTACCTGCTCCAATGTAACACCATACACATACCATGTGCAATGTGGGAGGAAGCTCACTGGGCGGAAACTGAAGCTGCCAAAGGAGGAGGAGGATACATATAAAAATAGCATGATCAAAAAATTGTCACAGGGTTAAGCCGATAATGACATCTTGCTATTAAGGTTGTTTAATGTTTTAGAAATATCCTAAAATGTTAATAACCTTGTTAACTAACAAGATGTCATTAACAGCATTTATCTTACATTAGGTGGTCCCAGCGATCACGTCTCCTTCACTTTCTAGTTCATTTTCAGCTGTCCTTTAGCCAGCCAATAACCAAGGAGCTTCAGTACCAGCATGGTGATTGGCTGGCTGCAGGACTCCGGCAAACTAACCAGGAAGTGGAGAAGACGCGATCACTGTGATCAGGTAATGTACAGTATAATAGATGCCGGTAATTACATCTTGGGAGCTAGTCTACTTTAGGGGACCCACCGCAAATCCCCATAGACAATTTCAGCTGGGCTGCAAAACGGAACAAATGTCTTCTGTTTGCTTGTTTAAACCTCCACAAGCCTTATATCCTCTGGTAGCTAAGCATGCCCTCTAACGAATTTTGCGGGTTTCGGTCAAAAAAAAGTTGTAACTGACTGTACAGGAGCCGCCGAACGGCCACAATTTCGGGTCCGTCAGCCATCTTGGTTCTGCTCTGCAGGTCGTTTCTTCCTCCTCATTGGAGGGAATTGTTGGGTGGGGGCGTGCCAGCTTTAGTCAGCAGCTAACAAACCCTCCAATGAGGAGGAAGAAAGGACCTGCACAGCAGAACGGAGATGGCCGACGGAACCGAGAAGAAGGCCGTTCGGCGGCTCCTACACAGCCCATTTCAACTCTTTTTTGGACCGAAAACCTCACAATTCGTTAGAGGATATGCTTACCTATCCATGGGTATAAGGCTTGTGGGGGTTTAAACAAGGTGAAAGCGGACATTTGTTCCGTTTCTGCAGCCCAGCTGAAAGTGTCTATGGGGATTTGCGGTGGGTCCCCTAAAGTAGACTAGCTCCACATCTTGTTACTAAGGATATTTAACAATTTAAGAACATGTCTAAAGCATTAAACAACTTTAGTAGCAAGATGTCATTATCGGCATCACCCTGTGACAATCTTTTAACAGCGCTCTTTTTATATGTATCTTCCTTTGGCAGCTCCAGTTTCCTTCCAGTCAGCTTCCTCCCACATTGGCCATGGTATGTGTATGTGGGAGTGTACGCTCCTCTGGTGCATAGAGATCTCTGTACAGCTTTGCAGAATATCTCACATTCTACGTCTAAAACAAATCCATAAACCATTACACTACATACAGCAGCAGATGCTGGTAATGGGGGAGATAACAAGGGCATTAACGGGTGTAATACAAAATAGTATCTTATTACCTCCTCTGCTGCCACTGCCAGTTCCAGCAAATGTCTTCTTTCTGCTTCCCCAACTCTATAGCTTCCTGTTCGCATGTCCCACCTCCATCTCTCCGCGGCACATGGAGCCACCGCCATCTAGTGGAAAATATAAGAACTGCAGCTTGAGACGTGCAGCATTGTGTGTTGCTGCTACTTTATTTTTTTTAAAGGGGTACTGTGGAGTGCTGTAAAAAACAAAAACTGACACTTACCTGGGGCTTCTATCTGCCCCCTGTAGCTGTCATGTCCCATGCCGTCCTCCTCCGATCATCAGTTCCCACCACCACCACCCGGTCAATTATTCGTCTAACAAGACGAATAAAGCACGCTCCCACTCGGCTCTCCGTAAGCTCACTGCGCAGACGCAGTACGAGGTTTTCGTGTACTGCATCTGCGCAGTAAGCTCCTAGAGACGCGAGCCAGTCGCGTTAGACATGCAATTAGACTGGTTCAAGCAGCGGGGAACGGGTGATCGGAGAAGAACGGCGCGGGACATGACAGCTAATAGGGGGCTGATAGAAGCCCCAGGTAAGTGTCAGTTTTTGTTTTTTACAGCACTCCACAGAACTCCTTTAAAGGATACCCGAAGTGACATGTTGATCCCCACACAAATAACTATGCTGTGTTCCTTTTTTCTTTCTCTGCATGAAAGAGTTAAATATCAGGTATGTAAGAGGCTGACTCAGTCCTGACTCAGACAGGAAGTGACTACAGTGTGACCCTAGTTATTTGTGTGCTAGGCACTACATACACATGTCTATCTCATCATGTCACATGTCACTTCGGGTATCCTTTAAACAGAATCAGAATCTTATTTTGCCAAGTACAATGGGGGATGTACCAAGAATTGTTTTTGCGGTCGGTGATGGTACAGTAAACATTACAGTGTATAGCATAAACAGTATAAACAGTGCAGTACAGTGACCGTACAGTTCTGGGTACAATAGCATATGTACAGTATAAAGAAGTAATATAAACAACTCATATACCCAAGTTGAAAAGGACTAGAAGGGAAGTCTGAGTGCAATGTGAGAGGAGCTGCCACCATATACCAGCGCTCAGCTGCTTACAGCAATTTGGATGCCTCACAGCAAGAAAGGGGAATGACTGAGAGAGAAAGCAAGAGAGTGCGAAATAATAAAAAGCAGACTATTGGTTGGTGATTAAGCTGTGCTTAAATTTAAAGAGAATCTGTAACAAAAAAAAAGTTGCCCTTGGGGGGGGTATTCACCTCGGTAGGGGGAAGCCTCAGGGTCCCAATGAAACTTCCCCCTCCGCTGTAGCTGCAGGCAATCCAGTGCTGGCTCCCCCCTGGGCCCTGAAGTCTCCGGTAATCCAGGCTCGACAAGCCTGACAAGCTAAATTTATTTACCTTCCCTGGCTCCAGCAGGGGTGCTGTTGCGGCTCTCAGCACGGAGATAGGCGGAAATAGCTGATCTCTGTCAGGTCCGCTCTACTACGCAGGCGCAGGAGACTTGTGCCTGCGCAGTAGAGTGGCCGGACAGTGATTGGCTATTTTCACCTATCTCCGAGCGGAGAGCCGATGCTTCGCCTGCGCTTTAGCTGGGAAGGTAATTATTTACATCCCTGCTGTTCAGAGGGGCATAGTGAGACCGCTGTGGGACACAAGAGGTCGGGGGAGCCTCGATAGGATCCGGAGGCTTCCACCACCCGAGGTGAGTACCCCTCAGGGGAACTTTTTGTCGTTACAGGTTTTCAGCCTGTTACAGCCTGTCTAGGTCCAATGTCATAGGGGAGGCCTAAGCAGTGTGTGACTAGGCCACAGCATCCTCGATGGCAAATGCTAGGTACACAGTATGAGATTTTCTGGCAGATTTACTGGTAGATCGATTATATCCAACATTTCCGATCTCATTTCCGATCATTTCCCAAATGATATCCAACTGTTTTCCGTTTCAATACCATCGGAAATCGATCAGAAAATGATCGGATATTGATCGGAAGTCATATTGGACATAATTGATCTGACAGTAAATCTGGCAGAAAATCTCATACTGTGTACCTAGCATGAGGGGGAGGGGTCATAGCCCAAGGGTTGTGAGATATCTGGTGGCATTGGCCAGCAGGGATGAATGATGGTGTTCCTCTGGTGGTGGCAGATAGTGTTTGCGGTCCCCCAGCCATAACTGATGCTGTGGTGGCAGGTTGGCTGGATCGGTGTGTCGTTCCTCTCACAGTAGCCCGGCTGGTGGTGAGCTGGGTCACAGGCATCGGCAGGCAGGCAGCCACAGCTCCATCTGAAGGTTACACAGGAAACCTGGGTTAAAATCTCGGCTCTTCCTGTTCAGTAAGCCAGAACCTATTCAATAAGGAGACCATGGGCAAGACTCCCTACCACTGCTACTGCGCATGCCCTAGTAGCTGCAGCTCTGGCGCGTGAGTCCACCAGGAGAAAGGTGTGATATAAATGTTCTGTGTCTTGTCTTGGTCTCAGCAGTGGATCGGCCCCGTTCCCATGGCAACTGGTGGTGCGGCAGTATCTGGCCCTCTGTGGCCACAGCAGTGGAGCAGCCCCATTCCCATGGCAGCTGAAGGAGCAGCAGTGGTCAGGTCTCCTCTGGTCGTGGAAGGGCTCATGTGCTTTGTCTTGGGGTCCTGGTCTCCTGGGTAACAGCAGCATAGCAACCTATGTGATCGGGATCCAACTGCATGGATGCTGAGGTCGGGCATCTTCATCTACAGTTGTGTTAAAAATTATTCAACCATAGCGTTGATCCACGGGCCCAAACAGTTCTGATTTTGTTTCATCAGTCCACAGAACACTATCTCAAAACGTTTGTGGTAGTGTTCTGTGGACTGATAAAATAAAATTAGAATTGTTTGGGCCCATGGATCAACGCTATGTTTGGAGAAGGAAGAACAAGGCCTATGAAGAAAAGAACACCTTGCCTACTGTGAAGCATGGCGAGGGGGTCAATCATGCTTTGGGGCTGTTTTGCTTCTGCAGGTACAGGGAAGCTTCAGTGTGTGCAAGGTACCATGAATTCTCTTCAGTACCAGGAGATATTGGAAGAAAATGTGATGCAGTCCATCACAAACCTGAGGCTTGGGAGACGATGGACCTTTTAACAGGACAATAATCCCAAGCATACCTCCAAGTCCACTAGAGCATGGTTGCAGATTAAAGGCTGGAACATTTTGGAGTGGCCATCGCAGTCACCAGACTTAAATCCGATTGAGAACCTCTGGTGGGACTTAAAGAAAGCAGACGCAGCGCGCAAGCCTAAAAATGTGACTGAACTGGAGGCTTTTGCCCATGAAGAATGGGCTAAGATACCCGTAGATCGCTGCAAGACACTTGTGTCAAGCTATGCTTCATGTTTAAGAGCTGTTATAACTGGAAAAGGATGTTGTACTAAGTACTAAGAATGAATGTCACTTGGGGGTTGAATAAAACTGATAATGATGTGAGCACAGAAAAGACATTTGTGGTTATTTCATTATAAATGTTATGTTATATTTGTCTGACTTAAGAGTGCCTCTTTGATTTAATTGTAAATAAGATGACTGAAATGATTAAAATCAATGTCAAAATGGCCAAAACACTCAATTTCGTTTGAATAGTTTTGAACACAACTGTATCTCGGATCACGGGGGCGGAATGGCCCACCTGCCTTGTGGTGCAGCCTTGTTGGATAGTATACAAACTCCCAGTCTCTCTCCAATTTCCCTTGCTCCAGCCATGTCCCCCCAAAGGCAGTCATACAGAATGCAATATTTTTAACAGATTTTTGAAATTAGATGCAGTGGCCAGTACTTGCCTTGCAGAGTCCTGGTTTTAATTCTTAAGCCTGGTTCACATTGGCCCTTAAAACAGTCACTAAACGGACTGGATCCCAACAGAGGTGAACGGATCCTATGTTCATCAATAAGATCTTTTCACATACAGTGATGTGAAAAACTATTTGCCCCCTTCCTGATTTCTTATTCTTTTGCATGTTTGTCACACTTAAATGTTTCTGCTCATCAAAAAACGTTAACTATTAGTCAAAGATAACATAATTGAACACAAAATGCAGTTTTAAATGATGGTTTTTATTATTCAGTGAGAAAAAAACCTCCAAACCTACATGGCCCTGTGTGAAAAAGAAATTGCCCCCTGAACCTAATAACTGGTTGGGCCACCCTTAGCAGCAATAACTGCCATCAAGCGTTTGAGATAACTTGCAACGAGTCTTTTACAGCGCTCTGGAGGAATTTTGGCCCACTCATCTATGCAGAATTGTTGTAATTCAGCTTTATTTGAGGGTTTTCTAGCATGAACCGCCTTTTTAAGATCATGCCACAACATCTCAATAGGATTCAGGTCAGGACTTTGACTAGGCCACTCCAAAGTCTTCATTTTGTTTTTCTTCAGCCATTCAGAGGTGGACTTGCTGGTGTGTTTTGGGTCATTGTCCTGCTGCAGCACCCAAGATCGCTTCAGCTTGAGTTGACGAACAGTTGGCCGGACATTCTCCTTCAGGATTTTTTGGTAGACAGTAGAATTCATGGTTCCATCTATTACAGCAAGCCTTCCAGGTCCTAAAGCAGCAAAACAACCCCAGACCATTACACTACCACCACATTTTACTGTTGGTATGATGTTCTTTTGCTGAAATGCTGTGTTACTTCTACGCCAGATGTAACGGGACATGCACCTTCCAAAAAGTTAAACTTTTGTCTTGTCGGTCCACAAGGTATTTTCCCAAAAGTCTTGGCAATCATTGAGATTTTTTTTTAGCAAAATTGAGACGAGCCTTAATGTTCTTTTTGCTTCAAAGTGGTTTGCGCCGTGGATATCTGCCATGCAGGCCGTTTTTGCCCAGTCTCTTTCTTATGGCGGAGTCGTGAGCACTGACCTTAATTGAGGCAAGTGAGGCCTGCAGTTGTTTAGATGTTGTCCTGGGGGAATTTTGTGGCCTCTCGGATGAGTTTTCTCTGTGCTCTTGGGGTAATTTTGGTCGGCCGGCCACTCCTGGGAAGGTTCATCACTGTTCCATGTTTTTGCCATTTGTGGATAATGGCTCTCACTGTGGTTCGCTGGAGTCCCAAAGCTTTAGAAATGGCTTTATAACCTTTACCAGACTGATAGATCTCAATTACTTTTGTTCTCATTTTGTTCCAGAATTTCTTTGGATCTTGGCATGATGTCTAGCTTTTGAGGTGCTTTTGATCTACTTCTCTGTGTCAGATAGCTCCTATTTAAGTGATTTCTTGATTGAAACAGGTGTGGCAGTAATCAGGCCTGGGGGTGACTACAGAAATTGAACTCAGGTGTGATAAACCAGTTATTTTTTTAATGAGGGGGGCAATCACTTTTTCACACAGGTCCATGTAGATTTTGAGTTTTTTTTTCTCACTAAATAATAAAAACCATCATTTAAAACTGCATTTTGTGTTCAATTATGTTATCTTTGACTAATAGTTAATGGTTTTTGATGAGCAGAAACATTTAAGTGTGACAAACATGCAAAAGAATAAGAAATCAGGAAGGAGGCAAATAGTTTTTCACATAACTGTAGCTCTGTTAGAACTGATCTGTTTGGCACGTTCCACCGAAGAGACCGCAAGTTTGGGGACGCTTTGATAACTCCAGAGCAACGGACACGTTGCACTGACAGCAATAGAATGGAAGGGATCAAAACTGATGCCCAATAAAAACTGATCCATTGCATGGATCAGTTTTTACATGGATCAGATTTTGATCCGGCCGGTGCGAACCAGCCCAAAGTCAGAATGCCATTTGAATGGAGTGTGTGTGCTGTCCCTGTGTTTGCAACAGATTCTCCCGGGGCGAACACTGGAAAAGGGCGTCAGGTAAAGTAGAATATCAGCAATGCTGCCGATATTCTACCATCCTTTTACCTAACCTACCTCTCAGTCTAACCCTCCCCCATAGCTATGCCTAACATTAACCCTCCTGTTACCCTACACCTAACAGTAACTGTCTCTTCCTACAACATTACCTTCCTATCAGCTCAAGTCCGGCACCCAAATTATACACCGTGGCACAGGCATAATCCACATAACAGTGCGGTCTATGGCAGCGCCCAAATTAACAGACGCCATGCTCCACTATCGCTTTTTCATACTTATAGGTTAACTGAGTTTTAGAAATGAATACGGGATCTCTTTCTTATTCTGATAACCAATATCAGAGCTATGGTTCTACTTTAATGAGGCACCACAGTGACAAATAGAAGAATGTAGTCAATTATTCAGGATACCCACTTACTTTTATATTACTTCTCCTGGTTTCGGCACCAGCCACGTCCTATGGCTATATATACCCTCACATTCACGTTTACAAGATTTTTAACACGCTTCACCCCTCCTCTGGAATGCCCTCCCACAACACATTTGTCACTCGCCAACCTTTGTTACTTTCAAACACTCTCTAAAAACTCATTTGTTCCGACAAGCATATGCGCTACCTTAAGCCACTTCCCTTTGCCTTAAAGAGGAGCTGTTAGGTATAAGGTCTCAGAGAAAAAAAAACACATATATCAGTAGCTAAAGATTGGCTGTACTTACATTACATATGCATTTCACTGTCCACGTTTGGATTTCACAGAATTTTTATATAGTATATGCAGAGAATGATGCTCCTGACAGCTCATGGCAGGTTCCATGTTTGTCTGTCTCCTATGAAGCCAAATGTGTCGTCATGTCCTGCCTGCTTCCTGATGATTCCACTCAGAAAAAATACAACACTACTGTGCAGTGAATATTAATTAGCCATGTGGCTAGAAACAATAGCGGACTCATGCAGTATACTCTGCCCTGAGATTTTTCAGTGCTGGCTGTTGTAACATGAGACTGTAACTTCTCACTAGCAGCCGAGGGGAGGACCCAAGCAGCCCCAGAATGCTTTGCAGTATGGTATGCGGCCTGTCGTCCTTTTAAGAGCTTGGGTCTAACATCCTTGCTGTTCAGCACACATCAAAAGTAAGAGAGATTTTTAACTTTAGTATTGCCTTTTTGGCTTCCTTCTAAACTGTTAAACACAGGAGAATAGAGGTTTAAATTAGCTTTTGCAGCCTGACAGCTACTCTTTAAGGCCAAATTGCACTCTGACTAGGTACCCTAAAACACACTGCCTTTATATATTCGTTGTATACTACCCCTCCTCTTGCCCCCCCCCCCCCCCCCCATTCCCTTTAGATTGCAAGGGCAGGGCTCTCTACCCCTTTTGTGTCTTGGAAATCATTTTACATTTATTTATCATGTTACTTTTATCACTGTCATTACCAGTTCTGTATTCTATATAATTTTTGTATTTTGTCACTAATTATGTATCTTGTATATTGGTGTACACTATTGTCTGTATTATGTACCCCATGTTAGTTTCTTACTTTGTACAGCGCCACAGAACATGTTGGCGCTTTATAAATTAATAATAATAATATATATTGTTGTATATTGGTATGCAGCCCTGCCCTCCCATTGAGATGCAGCCTACGCTGTTTATTATGCAGAATTCTCCTCCCAAAGCATTCTGGGAGACCAGTCGTTGTTTCTACTGGGTTCAGAATGCTGAGTATACAAACATTCCGCAGAGCCGCGCCTGACAGCGCACCACCAATGGTGAATTTCAGATAGTGATTGAGGGAGAGGAAAGGGTGAGGAAAGACTTTACAATGGAAAAACACTGACTAAATAATGTATAAAGTAAAATAGTAAAAAAAAAAAAAAAATGGTTTTATCAATTTCAGTACAGTTTCTCATTATTTCAAAATAGGCTGCAGGGTTTGCTGTTTCCCATACATTGAGATCAGCCATGCAGCACAAATGCAGCAAACCATGACTATTGTACTACTGCGCCTGACCCTAATGCACAGGTGCAGTAGCCAAGGAAGCAGAATTTCCATGGCAGCTGAGAATTCATAGAGCACCGGCTCTGTTTATCTCACCCGCTCTCACTAGACGCAATCTTAGCTCACCACACAGTGCAGCTACGTAACAATTCTGACCAGTGGAAGTGAGGAGGCACCCCAAGGTTTAGATACGTGGCTGTGGAAAATTAAAAGCATAAATATTTGCTTTATCTCACTCAAGTGTCTGGTTTCTATTAAAATGTATTATTTTACTTTGGCATATCCCCTTCTTAGAGGTAAGCCATATTATATATATACCGGTTTTACCTTATATTTTTATGTTTCCACAACTACATCTTGGGGCACCTCCTCACTTCCAGTGAGATCCAGCCCAGCCATCAAAGTTTTCAGTGGCTGGTCATGTTTGTTGGTTCTTTGAACTCTTACTCCTCTTGTTCTGGAGCACAACCTGCACAATCGAAGATTAAAGAACCTGAGTGAGGACCGATTTTCCTCACTGGCTTACATAAAGTGGTTGCTGGTCTTGCAACCCACCTCTGGGAGTATTTTGCACGTTGTTGTTGTTGATTGACCCACACCCTCAATAATCCGCATCATTAGGGGCTCCTGGTGTCACTGTCTCTTTTTGCCTCCCTTGGAAGGTCCTTGGACTTCACTGGTCACCCTTGCATAAATGTGGCCAGTGGTACCGCAGTGGAGCTTATCGAGGTTCAGCCCGAGACGACCAGTCCCTGTCTGAATGGGACACCAGCATGCATGCTGGTTAACCCATAACGGCTCCCAGTCATCCAACAAGGCGAAATCATTCTACCACCGGCTAGTGTGTTTAGACTGCTAAGTATGCGCTCATCTTCTTTCCAGTACCTTGCCCTTAAAGAGGAACTGTCGCGAAAATCTTAAAACACACACAAATAAGAAGTACATTTCTCTCAGAGTAAAATGAGCCACAAATTACTTTTCTCCTATGTTGCTGTCACTTACAGTAAGTAGTTGAAATCTGACGTTACCCACAGATTTTGGACTAGCCCATCTTCTCATAGGGGGGTTCTCAGGGGTTTTCTTTATTTTTAAAAACACTTAGTGAATGGCAGTTGCTCCGTTTAACTGCCAACATAGTGTGCAGCGAGCAGGGAGGCTGGCCAGCATCTTTATGTAAATCTTTTTCAGGGAATGATTTATAAATAATAAAGACCATGCTGAGAATCCCCTATGGAGAGATGGACTAGCCCAAAACCTGTCAGTAATGTCAGATTTCTACTACCAACTGTGACAGCAACAGAGGAGAGAAGTAATTTATGGCTCATTTTACTCTGGGCGAAATGTACTTCTTATTTTTATGTGTTTGTAAATTTTAAGATTTTCGCAACACTTCCTCTTTAACAGGACCTCGGGAGCACCTTCAGCCACCTATCTGTAACTGCTCTCACCTCTCAGATGGCTCCTTTAGGGTTTCCCATGCATACCTTTCTGTCCTAATACTTCTGTAACTGAAAGCAGATGGTTGGTTGGAGGAGCCTGGCTGGGAGCTCCTGCCTCAGACTGTGTTGACCCCTTTGCAGTTTGAATACAGTAGCTAAAATGGTGCAATCTAGACACCAGGATCAGTCACCACCACAGATTCTCAAACGTGACTCTCTCTTCTACAGCAGTGGCTTGTCTTGTAATCAACATGTCCTAACGTGCGCATAAAGCACTTTTCACACAAAAAGTAGCATTTTAGCCAGGGCCGTTTCTAGGCATAGGCGGCGTTGCAGCTAACCGCATGACATGCAGGTTTTTGGCAGGACGGAGAAGGGAACAGACAACAGTCTCTATTTGCACACAGACACTGTAGGAGCAGCTTGAAGGAGGATAGAGTGTAAGCTGCTTTGCTTCCCTCATTGCAAGGCTGCTACTAGCAAGAGAGCAGAATCCTTACAGCACTGTTAGGAGATGGAGGAGGCACTGCTGGGTCACAGAACATGGAGAAGAAAACTGTGCAGGCAGGGGAGCTATAGATTATGGCATAACAACAAAATGGAGACACCAAGAGCCCAGTATAGCGTAGTATGTATTGGTAAGTGGTTATGAAAGGTAAGTAGGTATTTATACTCACAAACAAGGGTTACCATCCAGGTAATCACTATATCAGCAGGTGGGGAGATTAGACCTGTCCCCACTCTCGATTAGGAAGTCGCTCTCTGTAGATAGGAAATAAGGGGCAACACCCCTCCACCAAGGGTGGACTCAGGAACTGTATAAGCAGACAGAGGCGCCAGAAGGATAAAATAGTCTAAAACGTTTAAAACAAGAGGAGGCCGAGGTGGACCTACCTCCTCCAAGCAGACACACACTAGTATTGTGTATATTCAAAAAGTAACAAAAATGTATTTACATACTCCAGAAAGTGCAGAGGCACTGAGCTTTGCACCAGACCTATCTGAGTTTTATGCTCCATTCCTATTGCCTGATGAAGCAGGAGATGCCTGCGAAACGTGTTGCACTTGCACTTTCTGGAGTATGTAAATACATTTTTGTTACTTTTTGAATATACACAATACTAGTGTGTGTCTGCTTGGAGGAGGTAGGTCCACCACAGCCTCCTCTTGTTTTAAACATTTTAAACTATTTTATCCTTCTGACGCCTCTGTCTACTTATACAGTATAGATTATGGCATGTTATAAGAATCTTAAAGCGGACCTGAACTCAGGACGTCCTCTCTACTCAAAGATAAGCGACAGGATAATAACCGTTAAAGAAAATCGTTTCTTTGTTACAGCTCACAGAACACCTGCAATAAACCTGCAGTGTGTCTACTTCCTGCTTTCATGGAAGCAGACACAGGGTTAACATCTGGTCTTTACAAATTAGCTGAGGCTGCCGAGATTACTGGGCTGACAAAGCTGAGAGATCAAATTACAATTGTGATTACTTGCAGCTGAGGGGGAATTAGACAGACTCTTCACTCTAAACTCTGTGCCCCGTGCATGAGTTCAGCTTTACTTTAAAGTACAATAAAATAGAAAGCTGCATAAAATATCTATAAAAAAACAAAACAATTTTATTAGCATAGGAACAATACATTTTATTTCTGTATCTCTCATATACACAAATCAAAGTCCAACACAATTTCTGTTATACCCTGCTAGTCACATGATCTTGTGTTACAAGGTGTTGCACTCACTGCTGTTAGTAATAATAGGGGAGGGGCTCTCTCAGTTGTAGCGGCCCCCTCTCACCTCTTAATAACAGAAGTGGTGACCAAGAGGACAGGAAACAGCCATGGTGCATGACAGAGGAAACGACTCTCTCAATTCCTCCCGCTGTCGCCACTGGATCCCGGGAACACCAGAGGGGACGGTAAGCTTTCCTTCAACTATTTTATTCCTCTACTCCTCTCATTAAACAACTTACCAATTAACTACAATGTTAAAAAATATTTCTACAGATGATTCTATCACAACTGCAATTATAAGGCTGATTGATTTTGCTACTGAATTTGAATATGACCCTGCAGCTCCGCCCATTACTTACATGCAGCACCTGTACGGAAGTCAATTTACTGTGCAGCAGGAACTTCTTGCTGTGGTTGTCCTGTTACACTCTGTTCCTGCTACCATCTCCACCTTCATACGTCTTCCCAGCCACTTCCTGCTCAGCTACTGCTGCCCTGCTCCACTCTGCTCCTGCTAAACACTCCATCTCCTCCTTCATCTGTCTTACCAGCCACCTCCTGCTCTGCTACTGCTGCCTTGCTCCACTCTGCTTCTGCTACACTCTCCAGCTTCATATGTCTTCTCAGCCACCTCCTGCTCTGCTACTATTGCCCTGCTCCACTCTGCTCCTGCTAAACATTCCATCTCCACCTTCATATGTCTTCCCAGCCACCTCCTGCTCTGCTACTATTGCCCTGCTCCACTCTGCTCCTGCTAAACATTCCATCTCCACCTTCATATGTCTTCCCAGCCACCTCCTGCTCTGCTACTGCTATCTGCTCCACCCTGGTACAGAATCTGAATGTCAGCTTAAAGGTACCCATACATCTAGCAACTTGGCAGCCAATCAACCATAGCATTCAACTATTCTTATCTAATCGGATGAAAATCGGTGCCGCCAAGTCCATGCTGAATGAACAATGTGACCATTTTTGAGCTGAGCGTGCTGTGAGATGTCAGGCCACTATGGTCGATCAAGTGCGTGGTGGTAATGGCAAGCGATATCGGGACAAGCGATGAATGAGATGAAACCCCCAGCGCTGTTCCTCCAGTGTATAAATGTACATGTGTGCATTTATACATTACCTGTCCTGTGTCGCAGTGTACATCTGTCTTCCGAATCCACCGCTCTTCCATTAGCCCTATATACACCCCCAGTGCATAGCACAATGTAACCCACACACCACAGCAGTGCCGTGTATAGGGCTAATGGAAGAGTGGCGGATTCTGAAGACGGATGGCCACTGATACACACAGGACAGGTAATTTATAAATGCACACATCTACATGTACATTTATACACTAGGGGAACAGCAGCTAGGCAGTGGATGCAGCGGACTCAGCCGATTCCTGAGAGATTTCATGCTGAAATCGATCGGAAATCGGCTTGCGGTGTATGGGCAGCCGACAGATCTCTCTCTAATCAGATTTGACAAGAGAGAGATTTGCTTCTTGGTTGAATCTGCTCATCATCACCTGATGTATGGCTACCTTAAAACATTCACACTACCATATTTTTTGGAATATAAGACTCACTTTTTCTGGGGTGAAAAAGTTCCTGTGTCTTATATTCCAAAGGCAGGGAATCCCCGACGTCAGAACGCACGCCGATACGAACCGCAGACTCCATGCCTTGTCCCCCTGTGTGGTCCGCCTGAACACCCCCCCCCCCCCCCCCCCCCCCCCCGCATGTCTCTGCTCTCCCTTGGTAACAATTACGGCAGAGCGACTCACCTCCCTATTGATTCCAGGGCTGTGTGGTCCTCCGCCTCCAGCATGTCAGAGCTACCCCTGTAAAAGAATAGTAAGCGGCAGAGTGGATCACTTACCCAATGGCGGAAATCTGCAGACATCTCGCGTACCAAGCGGCTTCCCCTAGTGATGGCTCCTATTAATTATTAGAGCCGTTCTGCCACTAACTTTTCTTTTACAGGGGTAGCGCAGACATGCTGGAGGCGGAGGACCACACCGCGCTGGAATCCATAGAAAGGTGAGTGGAGACATGCGGGGGGAGGAAGAGGGGACAAGGCAACAGAGAGGATGGAATGGACATGGGGACTGGAGTGGAGGACCCCACGGGGGCTGGAGAGGACATGGACACGCACAGGAATGGACACAGACACATGCAGGAGGGAACACAGGGACTTCAGGACCATACAGGAGGGCTAAAGGGGACACGGAAACACACACGGGGGGGAGGGCAGGAGGGGACACAGACACACACAGGAGGACAGGGGTGGACACAAGGGGACTGGAGGACCACACGGGGACTGGAGAACACACACGCACAGGAGGACAGGAAGGGACACATAGTGAACATAGGAAGACAATGGGGGAGAACATGTACAAGACGCTCCTGGAACATGGACGCACCAGGTCTAGTATATACTGTATATATTTTGTCCCTGATTTTTGCCCTCTAAACCTGGGTGCATCTTATATTCCGGAGCGTCTTATATTCTGAAAAATACAGTAATTGCTGGTATCTAATAGGTTATCTGCAAGTACAGTCTGCCACAAAAGCGTGATACTCCAGCCTGGAACCATGCTTAGAGGTTAACAGTGACTGAAGGTGGATAGACAGTATAAACAGAGCGCTGAGCAGATAGATTCCCGGTTGCCTGATTTTCCAGTGAATAATCTGAGGATGCAAAGTGGATGTTTTGCGGCTGACTTCCATGACGTCACTCCGCTCGTCGCCATGGCGACGAGGAAAGCGCAACAAGGAAGGCCGCTCATCGCGGCCTTCCTTGTTACTTCTGATCGCCGGAGGCGATCAGAAGTACGCGGCAGGAGCGCCCTCTAGTGGGTTTTCATGCAGCCAACTTTCAGTTGGCTGCATGTAATAGATTTTTTTTTTTTTTTAAACCCTCCCGCAGCCGCCCTGGCGATCTTAATATAACGCCAGGGAGGTTAAGATACGCCCCTGCCGCACCTCTAACCACGCCCCCACCACATCCCTCACCATACATATCACAAGGTATTCAGAATCAAAAGATGTTGTTTTTTCATTCAAACCACACTGGTCGCTTCTATTAACATTAGTTTTTCCTTATTTTAACATTTGAAAAGAGGAACTCTAGCCATCCAAATGATGAGAATAAAGTTTAGAGTCAGCTAAACACATTTTTCAGTAGCAAAATACATAAAGTAATATAGATCTATACATTAGTGTTGAAAAAGGGGCAAATAAGAAAGTAAGAGGGACTGTCTCTCAAAAAAGAGGGACAGATGGGAGCTATGGATACTCTGTCTGTAATAATTTTAACCATAGGCCTTGAAAAGTATGCAAATCAGATGTTTCTGACTAAAGTCTGACTGGATTACCTGCATCCTTGTTTCAGATATGTTCAGACACTACTGCAGCCAAAGAGATCAGCAGGACTGCCAGGCAACTGGTATGGTTTAAAAGGAAATAAATATGGCAGCCTCTATATCGCTTTCACTTGGGTTGTCTTTTAAAGGACACCTGAAATTAGAGGTATATGGAGTTTGCCATAAACAATACCAGTTGCTTAGCAGTCCTGCTGATCTCATTGGTTGCAGTAGTGTCTGAATCACACACCTGAAACAAGCATGCAGATAATCCAGTCAGACTTAGTCAGAAACATCTGATCTGCATGCTTCTTCAGGGTCTACATGTACGGGTATTAAGGATCAACATGACAGCCAGGCAATTGGGATTGTTTAAAATAAAATAAATATGGCAGCCTCCATGCTTCTCTCACTTCAAGTGTGCTTTAAAAGTAACCATGCTGAATGTAAGTGAAACATTATAGGAGGATAAGAAAGATCAGAGAAACCAGCAGATAAGTCCAACCACTGGGCTCTTGCTATAGATTCTGGGTTTGTTAAGCTCTTGCAAACTTCATCTCCACAACACAGGATTTCTATAGATAGAGTACTGTATATACTCGTGTATAAGCCGACCCGGGTATAAGCCGAGGTACCCACTTTTCCCTTAGAAACCAGGAAAAAGTGATTGACTCGCATATAAGCCCCCTCCACAGTAGACAGATGTGCCCCCAATACAAATCAGCCCCCCTCCCCATAGCCAGATGTGCCACAAGGATGATAGTTGTGCCTCAAAACGCCACTAGATGGCATCATAGATGTGAGACACAGCAATTGCCACACAGGTAGAATCCCCGATCATTGCACTGCTGACACGTTGCTTGCACACTCCGCTCCACAAGCCAGGGAACACAGGTAGTCTTGTGCAGCGCACTCTGCACACCATGTTGCAGGGGATTTAGGGCACGGATACAGCAAGGAGCCAGCTGGCAAGAGCAGGATCACTAATGCAAAATCCTTACGCTCCTCTGCCAGTAACAATACCACCTACACCCGAGCTCCACTGACTCGCATATAAGCCAAGGGGGTAACTTTTCAGCACATTTTTTGTGGTGAGAAATTAAGCTTATATACGAGTATATAGAGTATTTTATCATTTTAATCCTCCATATACCCAACACATCAACGGGAATGTGTTGTCATGTGGTTAATTAGCTTTCTTTTTGCTGTAAACAATATCCCACCCTATGAACATGAAAAAGGGCGCTCGCCCATGTGAACTCTTTGGTGCCTAGTAAGGTGTTTGTTACAACTGAACCTCTTCCCACACTCTGAACATTACAAAGGCTGCTCACCCGCGTGAAATCTGTGGTGTTTCAAAAGGTACATCTTGCAACTAAAGCTTTTCCCACATGTCGAACATGAAAAAGGACGCTCATTAGCATGACTACTTTGGTGCGCAAGAAGAGACCCTTTCCGAGTGAAGCTTTTCCCACACTCTGAACATGAAAATGGACGCTCACCTGTGTGGCTTTTCTGGTGGGTAAGAAGGTGATGTTTCTGCATGAAACGCTTCCCACACTCTGAACAGGAAAAGGGACGCTCACCTGTGTGCCTTCTCAGGTGTGTCAGGAATTGATACCTATACATGTAACTTTTCCCACACTCTGTACATGAAAATGAACTGTCACGTCTGTGACTATTCTCATGGGTAAGAAGATTATTTTTTTGATTAAAACCTTTCCCACACCATGTACACGAAAAAGGGCACTCACCTGTGTGAGTTCTCTGGTGTGTAAGAAGCTGAGATTTCCAAGCAAAACTTTTTCCACACACTGAACATAAAAATGGCCGCTCCCCTGTGTGCACCCTCTGATGTACTATGAGAAAGGATTCCGTTTTGAAACATTTACCACAATCAGAACATGAAAATCTCCTCTCACCTCCGTGACTAACAGCAAAAGGTCTACTGGAGGAAGACTGTTCGGGATTAGATGCACTACCTGCTATATTGGCACTGTGACAACTTTCATAGATATTTGGGGTAACAAGATGTGCTGCTCCATAAGATTCCCCAGGGTTAGATTGATTGAGTAATCTCTCCTCATGGTAAAGTCTGTGGTGTATATTTCCAGTAACGGGGTTTCCTGCTGGAGAATATTGTGTGATGCCATTATCATCCACATTGTAATCTGCAGGTGGAATAAAGTGTATCTCCGAGGGGTAACCAACATGATGTCCATCTATTGGGGAAATAATATTACTGTTAAAAGAACATTCATTGTTACAGTGATGTACTGTGAAGTTATTTAGGTTAATATATTATATGAAAGAGTTACAGAGGAAATGGAAATGGATAAAACTGAAATGCCAATAAATAAAACAAAATCAGGCTGAGTACCACAGATCTAAACCAGCTCTGGCACACTGACCACTGTTTACAAGTACTGGTAGCACTGCTATGGTAATAAATAGAGATACAAATATAAAATGATGTCAGCGCTCAGCAGGTGCTTCTCATGGCAAGTTGACTTACAAACATCAGCCTGTTAACCAATATGCACAGTTTGATACAAATCATCTATCCCACAACAATCCACATATTTTTGTGCTCTTATGGTGGAAAGAAAAAAATATTCCTTATTTCATGCCTTCCTCCCTCCCAATATCAATACCCCAAACTTCAGTACACAGATTTGTGTCAAAAGTCCAAGTTTCCAAGTCCCACTGCAGTGTGAGCTGAGGGTATCATACACAACACACTGATCCTTAGGAATCCACTATTAGTGCAACAGTTACGCTCACCAGATTGTAGTGCCAATCGTGACAGTTGGCATAAATCACATTCGGCCCGGCCAGTTGCAGTCTTCAGGTCTCCTAAACTTGCATCGATTTTTCCAACATCATTTCAATCAGTTCATGCAAAAAGGAAAAAAGACAGCTCCTTTGGTGCAATACGTAAATCCTCAATTTACACCACCTTTGTGCCACACACTCCTTCACCATTGATCACCCAGTGCCTTCAATGCACTTCCCAGGCACAAATTCCAAATGCTAGCCCCTTACCAGATACTATGGCTGACCATCACAACCAGCATCAAAGTTGGTTAAGCTGTACTGCAATCCTCAGAGTGGCATTCTCAGCATGACTGCACCTTAAACTCAGACAGATACTTCCATAGTATAATACCGTTTATTCTCAGTAAAAATCGTATAAAAATGTACTCACAAACATCAATAAAATATGCGCATATCAGTCAAATCCTCGAGGCTCAGCGTCCCTCTCCGTGGATAGGCCTATCGCTGAGCCTCGAGGATTTTACTGATATGCGCATATTATGATAGATTATGATAATAGATGATTTGTATCAAACTGTGCATATTGGTTAACAGGCTGATGTTTGTAAGTCAACTTGCCATGAGAAGCACCTGCTGAGCGCTGACATTTTATATTTGAATGTTTATAGGGTATACACAACCCTTACTGAGCATAGCGCACCAGGAAAGATACAGAACTGAGTGAATTACCAGTGAGGAGCGCACTTTGCAATTATTTGTATAATAAATAGAGATAGACCTTTCATATGGTGTACAGCATCTCCTCCTCATGTACTAGGAACATGATGTTTAGAGATGTCAGCAAACGGGTTGGGAACCGTTCGCTGGCGAACCCCTCACCCTGTACTATTTTTGGGCTATGACCCGGAGTACTACGGCTGCGTTGGGCCGGCAGTGCGCGTCCTTGATCACGTCTGTTGCCGGGCACTTTCTGAGCATGTGCGTGACGTCATGCTCATGCGCAAAGAGTGTCCGGCAACAGGTGCGCGATCAAAGACGCACACCACCAGGCCAGCGCAGCCGTACTACTCCGGCCGACCCCGGAAGTAGTATTTGCCCATAGAGATTCGCTAGCGAACGGTTCGCTAATATCTCTAATGATGTTATACTGAGGAATGGAGATGGGCCTCTCATATGGTGTACAGTATCTCCTCCTCATTTGTTGGGAACATGATGTTATACTGAGGAATGGAGATGGGCCTTTCATATGGTGAACAGTATCTCCTCCTCATTTGTTGGGAACATGATGTTATACCGAGGAATGGAGATGGGCCTCTCATATGGGGTACAGCATCTCCTCCTCATGTGTTGGGAACATGATGTTATACTGAGGATTGGAAATGGCCTTTCATATGGTGTACCGGATCTCCTCCTCATTTGTTGGGAACATGATGTTATGCTGAGGAATGGAGATGGGCCTCTCATATAGTGTACAGTATCTCCTCCTCATTTCTTGGGAACATGATGTTATACTGAGGAATGGAGATGGGCCTTCCATATGGTGTATTGCATCTCCTCCTCATTTGTTGGTACTATGATATTATACTGAGGAATGGAGATGGGCCTTTCATATGGTGTACAGTATCTCCTCCTCATTTGTTGGGAACGTGATGCTATACTGAGGAATGGAGATGGGCCTTTCATATGGTGTACAGTATCTCCTCCTCATTTGTTGGGAACGTGATGCTATACTGAGGAATGGAGATGGGCCTTTCATATGGTGTACAGTATCTCCTCCTCATTTGTTGGGAACATGGTGTTATACTGAGGAATGGAGATGGGCCTCTCATATGGTGTACAGTATCTCCTCCTCATTTGTTGGGGACATGATGTTATGCTGAGGAATGGAGATGGGCCTCTGCTATGGTGTACAGAATCTCCTCCTCATTTGTTGGGAGCATGATGTTATGCTGAGGAATGGAGATGGGCCTTTCATATGGTGTACATTATCTCCTCCTCATTTGTTGGAAATGTGATGTTATACTAAGGAATGGAGATGGGCTTTTCATATTATGTACCGGATCTCCTCCCCATTTGTTGGGAACATGGTGTTATACTGAGGAATGGAGATGGGCCTCTCATATGGTGTGCATTATCTCCTCCTCATGTGTTGGGAACATGATGTTATACTGAGGAATGGAGATGGGCCTTCCATATGGTGTATTGCATCTCCTCCTCATTTGTTGGTACTATGATATTATACTAAGGAATGGAGATGGGCCTTTCATATGGTGTACAGTATATCCTCCTCATTTGTTGGTACTATGATATTATACTGAGGAATGGAGATGGGCCTTTCATATGGTGTACAGTATATCCTCATGTGTTGGGAACATGATGTTATACTGAGGAATGGAGATGGGCCTTCCATATGGTGTATTGCATCTCCTCCTCATTTGTTGGTACTATGATATTATACTGAGAAATGGAGATGGGCCTTTAATATGGCGTACAGTATCTCCTCCTCATTTGTTGGGAACATGATGTTATACTGAGGAATGGAGATGGGCCTTTCATATGGTGTACAGTATCTCCTCCTCATCAGAATCAGAATCAATTTTATCAGAATCAATTTTATTTCGCCAAGTAAGTTTGCACCTACAAGGAATTTGTCTTGGTAGTTGCTTAACAAACACAAAAAAAAACAATACAAGGGCAAACAGTGTGTATATTACAAGTCAAGGACATTATAAGTATAGTGGCAGTAAGCAATGTGAGAATTGTTCATTTACAGTTCTGTGCTGATTACTATCAAGTCCTAGCAGCTCTAACGTGGTTCAGCATTAAGTATGGCTACCGCTTGAGGAAAAAAGCTGTTCCTGTGTCTGGAGGTTTTGGTAGCGATTGACCGGAATCTTACTCCTGAAGGCATGCGCTGCTGTAAGATGGAGTGAGCTGGGTGAGAGGGGTCATAGGCAATTTTGGTTACTCTTTTTCTGCACCTGCTAGTGTAAAGATCCTGCAGGGAAGGTAAGCTACAGCCAATTATCCTTTCCGCTGTTCGGATGATGCGCTGCAGCCTCCCCTTTTCTAATGCTGCGCAGGAGCTGAACCATACAGTCATAGATGATGTTATGGTGGATTCAATAATTGCAGTGTAGAACTGCACCATTAAATTTTGAGGTAGGCCAAACTTTTTCAGCTGCCGTAGATGGTACATCCTCTGTTGCGCTTTCTTGACAATAGTGGCCGTATTGTTATCCCATTTTAGGTTGTGTGAGATCGTGGACCCAAGAAACTTGAATGACTCAACCTGGGTTATTGTGGATCCATTTATGGTTAAGGGGAGGTGCTGGGGGGAGATCTAAAGTCTATTATCATCTCCGTGGTTTTGAGAGCGTTTAGTTCCAAGTTGTTGCTGCTGCACCAGGAGGAAAGCTATCCCACCACATGCCTGTATGCAGATTCATCCCCGTTTTGTATGAGACCAACTACTGTTGTGTCATCTGCAAACTTCAGAACCTGAACAGATGGATCTGTGGAGATGCAGTCATTGGTGTACAGTGAGTAGAGCAGTGGGGAAAGCACACAGCCTTGGGGTGCACCAGTACTGGCGGTCATTTGTTGGGAACATGATGTTATGCTGAGGAATGGAGATGGGCCTCTCCTATGGTGTACAGTATCTCCTCCTCATTTGTTGGGAACATGATGTTATGCTGAGGAATGGAGATGGGCCTCTCATATGGCGTACAGTATCTCCTCCTCATTTGCTGGGAACATGATGCTATACTGAGGAATGGAGATGGGCCTTTCATATGGTGTACAGCATCTCCTCCTCATGTGTTGGGAACATGATGTTATACTGAGGAATGGAGATGGGCCTTTCATATGGTGTACAGTATCTCCTCCTCATTTGTTGGAAACATGATGTTATACTGAGGAATAGAGATGGGCCTTTCATATGGTGTACAGTATCTCCTCCTCATTTCTAAATATACAATAAGGAGCGCAGGATATAAAGTTAAAAAGTTTCCTCTTTTTATTGTAAAAATCTTACTATATATGCTCTCATAGAGCTAAAAAGCAAACATATATTGCATATAAATCTTTCAGCCATACACTCACTTACTCCCACACATGCTCACTACAAGCCTGCTGGTGACCCTCTGGGGGAAAAGAAAGGTATATGAAAATAAAAATAAAAAATAAAAAAAGTAAAAATATAAAGATGTATTATCAGGATAATAAGGCTTTTTACTTCTTCTAAGAGTGCTCAGACGGTTTCCAAATAGATACAGTGTCCTTTCGTCTATAGTACCACCATTTAGATGTTCAATATATGTAATAATAACACGCTGCAATCAGAGAAAAGGTCCTTCATAAGGCTGAATACCACAACTCAACCTCAGGTCTAAGGAACTCTTGGGTCATGCAATTTAGGGGCAGTGGATCTGCTCACACAATTACTCACGTAGCCCCCGAGTTTTTATGCATCCATACAGTCCAGACCGTTCGTGGAGGGAACTCGTGCACTGCTGTGATTACTCCTCACTCACACACGCCGCCCGCTGTTGCCTACGGCGGTGCTGCAAACTCCGTATGCCGGCTGGTTGGGAGTTAGACGTCACTTCCGTGCGTTCCAGCTGCTTCCACTTCCTGTAACTCTGCGCTCCAGCTAGCTATGCTGTATTCCAATACGTGTAATGCGTTCAGTCTTCCACGCGCTGCTATGCCACAGATTGTTACATACAAGTTTCAATAGTAAGATTCCAATTGATCTAAGGGGTGCCCCTCTCAATCAATGTGAGTAATTGTGTGAGCAGATCCACTGCCCCTAAATTGCATGACCCAAGAGTTCCTTAGACCTGAGGTTGAGTTGTGGTATTCAGCCTTATGAAGGACCTTTTCTCTGATTGCAGCGTGTTATTATTACATATATTGAACATCTAAATGGTGGTACTATAGACGAAAGGACACTGTTTCTATGTGGAAACCGTCTGAGCACTCTTAGAAGAAGTAAAAAGCCTTATTATCCTGATAATACATCTTTATATTTTTACTTTTTTTATTTTTTATTTTTATTTTCATATACCTTTATTTTCCCCCAGAGGGTCACCAGCAGGCTTGTAGTGAGCATGTGTGGGAGTAAGTGAGTGTATGGCTGAAAGATTTATATGCAACATATGTTTGCTTTTTAGCTCTATGAGAGCATATATAGTAAGATTTTTACAATAAAAAGAGGAAACTTTTTAACTTTATATCCTGCGCTCCTTATTGTATATTTAGACTTGTTTACTTTTGGTGGGGGGAGGAGGTACCCCCACAGTGTAAGGTAGCAGCAGGAGGAAATCTGTATCCCTTTTCCCTGTCATTAGGGGATTTATATTATATTAATATTAATTAAAAAAAAATTATATAGCGCCCCTCAATTTGTTTATTAAATCTCCTCCTCATTTGTTGGGAACATGATGCTATACTGAGGAATGGAGATGGGCCTCTCATATGGTGTACAGTATCTCCTCCTCATTTATTGGGAACATGGTGTTATACTGAGGAATGGAGATGGGCCTTTCATATGGTGTACAGTATCTCCTCCTCATTTATTGGGAACATGGTGTTATACTGAGGAATGGAGATGGGCCTTTCATATGGTGTACAGTATCTCCTCCTCATTTATTGGGAACATGGTGTTATACTGAAGAATGGAGATGGGCCTTCCATATGGTGTATTGCATCTCCTCCTCATTTGTTGGTACTATGATGTTATACTGAGGAATGGAGATGGGCCTCTCATATAGTGTACAGTATCTCCTCCTCATTTGTTGGTACTATGATGTTATACTGAGGAATGGAGATGGGCCTTTCATATGGTGTACAGTATCTCCTCCTCATGTATTGGGAACATGGTGTTATGCTGAGGAATGGAGATGGGCTTCTCATATAGTGTACAGTACCCCCTCCTCATTTGTTGAGAACATGATTGTATATTTATCATAATAATAAGCAACCCCAAACTAATTATGAAATAGAGACAGCTTTATCTCACCATATATTACTTCACTTCCTTAAATCAGCATTTCTAAATTTACAACACACCATCTTTCCCTCACTCCACCATATGAGAGAGAGGGAAAGATCCTTGTCCTAGACACTGAAGGAGAACCTTTGAATATTTTCTGTATTTGGTGTTTATTACTGACCTGTGCTGATCTGTGGATGACTTTCCTCCTCCTTACACAGCTCAACACTCATCACATATGTGTCTTCTACTTCCTCTTTAGCTTTTACTTTATTAGTAATTACATCTTCACTCTAATATAAGATTACAAAACAGAATATTATTTTACAAACTCTGGTATTGTAAACTTTGGTATTTGGTAAGGACTCTTAGTACCACCTACCTGATAAAGGTAGGAGATTGAGTGATCTTCATGTGTACAATCCTGGGTATAAAGAGGACCTGTACATCTCTCCGGTGGATCTCTGTTACAGGATCCAGCTGTAGGAAACACACACTGACTGAGAGGGGAAGAGGAGACTGACTGTTGCAAAGACTGTGATAGATTATCTCCTGTATGTACTGTTTATTACTGTCTAAATATTAATGGAGGTGCACTAGATATAAATGTTACAATAACTCAGAATCTGATGAAGACGGCCGGGTACCGTCGAAACATGTCAATCTGAGGCTTTGTGGAACTGGAGGGGCGCCCCATTTCATTTACAAAGCAGCTGGTCACCCCATCCACTGAGGTAGTGACAATATCTGGAGAGATACACAGAAAATACAGGTGGAGCGCAAGGAAGTGACAAGAAGAGCGCAGTGAA